>NW_026948212.1:0-87500 GCF_963921235.1 Mobula hypostoma
GGCACATTGTCTGGTGCTTCTATAATCGTATCTTTATTGTGAAGCTCTAGAACTCTTCACAATTCTCACTATGCAGCCACACGCGATGTAATAACAACGATATTCGCCTCAACCAACCCTCCCGGTATTCATTTGTACAGTGAATTGTTCATTTGATTTCATTTATAGCTTGATTTTTCTTTAGCCGGCACAGTGAAATTGTCTTGTGGCAAAAAGAGATCTCTGGCTCTTAATGATTATTTTCCCGTTACCACAACGTAGAGCTTCCGTCTCCATCACGCACACAGACCGCGCTTTTTAAAGATATGAATGCTCAGGAGCAAAAACTTTGTCAAACTTTGGATAATTTTGTAGTACTACGTCTGCTATCTGATACCTACCTGATCTGGCCAGAGATGGAATCTAGGGCATAATTATAGTGTTCACGCTGGAGGAAGGGGATGTTTACCCAGTTGTTTCTGTCAAATCGATCACTCCCCATCATTCCTGTAAAGTCCAGCGAGTAAAGGCACAGAGCCATTAAGCGCCCCTCGTCCGGTTAACCCTGTCAGTTGCAGAATAATATATTGAACCACATCTGGATACACCGACGCATCACATCTCCTCCCAGGTAAGACCCACAGAAGTACTTACAATACTCGAACTGCAGTCTGGCCAAAGTCAATGCCTTACATACCCTCTCGAAATGAATGTCAGCATTGCATTTGCTTTCTTTACCACCGATATAGAGATACTGAGGTAGATAGATGGAGAAACAGACAGAGAGACACAAAGAATGAGAAGCAGTGATATCGACATACCGAGACAGAGAGTAACGGAGACACAGGGGTGCAGAGACGCAGGGAAACAGAGCTACAGGGATACTGAGACTAGGGGTGCAGGGATACGGAGATAAATGGATACAACGATACAGGGATACAGAAACACAGGGATAGAGAGATACAGGAATTCAGGGATGCCGGGATACACAGACACAGGGATGCAGAGGCACGGCGATCCAGAGACACAGAAATAGAGAGGCGCGCGTATCCAGAGAACCTCTGATAGCGGGATAAAAAAGATAAGGCGATAACTGAGAGATAAGGCAGACTGAGGGATGGAGAAACACAGGGATACAGTGATACAAAGACACAGGGTACAGAGGAAAGGGGATACAGAGACACAGGGATGCACACATACAGGGATTCAGTGATACAGAGACACAGGAATAAAGAGACACAGGAATACAGGGATTCACGGATACAGAGAAAGATGGATACAGATGTACAGGGATACAGAGACAGAGGGGTAGAGCGATACAGGTCTACAGTGATGTAGAGACAGCGATAAACAGAAAGAAATATACAGTAACTCAGGGATATAGAGATACCGGGATGCAGCGATGTCGAGACATGGCTACAGAGAAAGAAAATTACAGAGGCACAGGGCTGCAGAGTCAGAGGAATAGAACGATACAAGGATGCAGTGATGTCGAGACAGGGATACAGAGAAATAATGATACAGAGACACAGGGATACAGAGGCACAGGGCTGCAGAGTCAGAGGAATAGAACGATACAAGGATGCAGTGATGTCGAGACAGGGATACAGAGAAATAATGATACAGAGACACAGGGATACAGAGGCACAGGGATGGGGAGGTACAGTCATATAGGGATAGCAAGATACGAAGTCACAGAAAGAGCGATAGAAACAGATGGGTATACAGGGATACAGGGGCAGAAAAAAACACAGAGGATAAAGTTATACAGAGGGACTGTTAGATCTGCAATCTTGTCGGAGATTCAGCAATATGTAGGAGGCGTTGTCTGGATCTGATTCGTGATTATGGAGAGCGTTGTCATGTACTGCGCGGGTTTTCAGCTGTTTTGAGTCTGAGACCTGGTCGGTGGGCGGCGTGATATGCGTCATTCGCTTAGAAAGCCGTTTCTTTCCCAGGGAGGAGTACTGGTTGTCAACCTGAAATGTCAGGCGATGCTCCAGGGTTTATCATTAACTTGATTGATTGTGCTCTATGTCAGAACTGTAATCCTGGAAAAGACGCCATGTTCTGCCAAGTGAAGTGTGAGAGACAACGAGTGTCAACAGTCTTATGATCTCGAATATCAGTTTGGCACATTGTCCAGTGTTTCTCCAATCGGCTTTTCATTGCTAAGATTTGGAATTATCGCAATTCTGACTTTGTGGTGACACAGGATGTAATAACAGCACTATTTCACCTTATCCCAGCCGTCGGGCATTCGTTTTTTCTCAGTGAATTGTTCATTTGTTTTCATTCATAGCTGTTTCATTTAGAGTTTATGTTTTTCTTTTCTCCACTTTACGCAGTGAAATTGCTTTGGCACAGTAAAGCCAAAGATCCACATGGCACAGAAGTAGCCTCACTGGTCACGATTCTATTGCCAACCACTTCGGGAATATCTAATTGTACCAGGTGTTTGCCCGCAGTTCTCTGGCCGTTAACGATCATTGTCCAGCAACCCCTGGGGTGTTAGGAGAACTTTCCCCTCCCTCACACACTCAGACCGGGCTGTCTAGACGCAATGAAAAACGTTAACAACTTCTCGATAATATTGGAGTAAGACGTTGTCTAATTTCTACTTCATAAACACATCTCTGGTTTAGCCACGGGTGGAGTAGCGGGTACAATTCTAGTTGTCACGGTGGAGGAAGGGGGCGGTTACGCTGATGAAAATGCAGGGGATATTCACTGGTTTGTAGTCTGTGATGGACTTCTGCAGTTAGGAGTATTTGGCTTTCGAACAACTGTACCTCAGCCACATTCCTCTTTTAGCTACTTTTCTCTAACCATTTGCTTCTTTACCCAGAGACCCTCGGGTCATGGATATCACCTTCTGAAGAATGTTTCCCACTCCCTACTGTGCCGGTCGATGGGATAGTGTATATTACTACTATTTTCGTTTCACACCGTCCAGTCTTTCCTCAGAGCTCAAACATTCGATACTCCGTACACCCTCTCCAGTGGATTCAGTCCTGACGTTTTGATTAGCGAGAGCATCCAGATGCAGCGCGCCAGCTGTGACGTGACGGATGGTCCGCAATGGTGTAACATGACCTCTATGCTATTGCGTTGGATATACCAGCAAGTGAAAGCTCCTCTTCCACGTGGCCCGTGTACTGCGGGTGTCCGGCTTCAGTTATGATATGCCTTCGGCCTATGCTGCAGTAATAGCGGGTGATACACGCTCGAAGGTCTGCTTTTCCATCTGTCGTGGTGCGATACAGATGAGGGAGCCTGTATGCTCCGCCCGTCGCATTTCATGCTGACGTTATGACTCGAGTCTGATTTCCCTGTGGTTTTTGATGCTCAGACATGGGAAGACAGGCCTCCTCTAATTCTCAGATGTAGATGAACTGCACAATGTGACATGGCGTCATGTGGCTCTCTGCCGTCATTTCTGTTATTTTCAAACACGATGATGACCACGCTGACCAATTCTAAAATATTTGACATGACTTTAAAAAGGGAGAAGGAGAGTCACGGGTTCGGTATAATCCCAGGATCACAAAACTTTGTATTCACTTTGTGATGTCACGCTGCTTAATATGCAGATTTCCCACAGTCGAAATTACTTAGCAGATCACGATGTAACTAATAGTTATAGATAGCGCCTCAGTGTTAATTTTATTATTTTATTTTGTTTAGAGTTAAAACATGGAACAGGCGCTTCCCGCCGTTCGATTAGCGCCGTCCCGGCAACTTTTGATGCAACTGAAACCTGCAGCAGTTTACTATGTAAAGGAAATCGACGAGCGGTAGAAGACTAATAGTCACGGAGCTCGAAAGCATCAGAACCTCTGCGTACGTGATGACGTCATCCACATAACGTAGAAAACGTAGATGCATTTCCTGTTGTTTCCCAGAGAGGCTGAAGGTGCCGCGCTTTGAATTCTTCCCCATCCGATCTTTACTTTCGTAAATAGGATGTAAAGCGTAAACCAATACCTATAACCGAAAATGTTTTCCATAGGAAGTGTTGGAAAGGTGATTATACATGAAATAAAGGAACAGGGATGTCAGAGCATGGAAACTCAATCTGATATAGAAAACGTTAAATGTGAATCACAGATACACTGGAATTTGACAATACACTGTAATTGTAATCATGTAATTAATGCAATAGACGATAAAGATCCAAAGCGATTATGCTTTTGAACAATCAGACGATTTTGATTATGTACCATGGAAAACATTTGCACACTAGTGAATAAAACAAAACGTTCGGTTGCCTGCTGTCTTTTCGGAGACAATTTATTTATACCACCAGGATCACAGAACGTTCTTGTAATAGTCTGGAGGAACTCAGTAGACCAGGCAGCATCTAAGCAAAAGAGTACTGTCGTCATTTCGTGCCGAGACCCTTTCAGCAGGGTTCAGATTGTTCTCTTGTTTGTGATTGGATTCCAGAACTTTCTGTTAACTTAATTTTGAAACGGTTACTACTATATGTTGGTAGCTGGCCTTTCTGGCCCTACGAGCCCTAGCTTCTGAGTTACAGTCATGTGACTAAACAGCCAGATAGCCCTGATAGTTTTGGGATGCATCATTAAACCGGAGCACGGGTTTCCTACGCAGTCAGGGAGAGAACATGCAAACTCGTTATGGCCCAATTTGGACAGAGAACCGGTTAGTATTGTTTAAAGGGCAGAACAGACCGTGACTTTTTGCTTGGAGGTAGAACCCTTCTTCCTTGGAGGTACCGAATGGAATGGACTGGAGCACAATGATCCAGAATGCCGCATGCGCAGTACAGGCTCACAGGCCGAGCAGCAGAGCAACAGGCCGTTTGACAAATCACATCCATTAATTGTCCATATGCACTCATCCCACTGTCTACATTTGGATCATTTACTGCTGTACATCTATTTAAGAGTTTTCCCCAAATTATCTTCAAATGCAGTGATTTCCTTTGTCTCCAGCATATTCCCCGAGAGCGAATTGCAGATATCTATTAATCACAATTAAAGAACAAACTGAAATCCTTTTCAGATCAGTCCAGAATACCAAAAGATATCGGAGCTGCATTGGGCTGCTCGGACCATCGTGCTTACTCCGATTACTTTATGAATGATTTATAACCGGCTCCACTTCATGCTCCCCTTCTCTTTGTAGCCAATGAAGCCCTGTTCAAAATCTATCAAAACCCCTCAAATGAATGCTAACATTTCATTTGCTTTCTTTACCACCGTTACAGAGATACACAGATAGACAGATAGAGAGTCAGAGAGAAAGAGAAGCAGTGATACCGAGAGACCTGGAGAAACGAGGACACAGGGATGCACAGAGGCAGGAATACAGAGATACAAGCATTCAGGGATACTGCGATAATCAGACACAGGGATGCAGGGGCACGGGAATAGAGAGGCACGCGTTTCCAGAAACACTTTGATATAGGGATAAAGGGATGCAGGGATACAGAAGCTGAGGGATACACATATACAAGGGCATAAGTATGCAGGGAATCAACGAAAGACGAATGCAGTGATACAGTGACACAGACACAGAGATTCAGAGACAGAGGTGTAATGCCGTGGTTCACATCGTTCATTCTTTTTTTCTCTGTTATGCTTTTCTGTTCTCTATGTAGGCCTCTTGTTTGGGTTACTGTTGAAGATACGAGATATGAGAAATGTGTGACATCTCATCGGTATTCAGGGGAGGTTTCTCTATCAAGTGATATGACCTCCACAGGTATCCATTATCAGTAAAGCCACAGATTCACCACCATTTGGTTAAAGAAGTCTCTTTTCCACACGGACATCCCTCCTTTCTGAGGTCATGATCCTTCGGACATAGATTCACTCACGAAAGGAATCTTGATATCTAGATCCACTCTGCGTAAGACATTCAATATGAAATATGTTTCCCAGAGACCGGTAACTCCCCATCTATACCCATCTATTCTTATCAAAGGCTACACACACAAAGTCCTTCAGTATTTTGTGTGTGTTTGCTTGGATTTCCAGCATCTACAGACTCTCTGTTGTTCGAGCTTGGATTATTAATAATGCAAGTCAAATCTCCCCAGGGAAGGATGATGTATGTAATTGTCTGATTAGGTATCGGACTGACAACTCTCTGGAATCGTATTTTTGGATCATATTTGGAGGGTAGGCCATTTTCCTTCGTCATGGAAAATGAAAAGTAGTGCTGTCTGCCCTAAATCCTAGCAGCTCTATGCCTGATCTTTCTAGCTGTTGGCCTACATCGTTAACTTCTCATTTTTTTCTAAACTTGTAGAACATATGTTAATCGAGCGTTTGAAGTATTCTTTTTTTCGGATAACAAGCGATATATCGTTTTACCAGAGTGGATTTCGGAAGGATAGAAGGACACGGGATTCCGTTTCCGGTTTCAAAACTGGAAAGGACAGTTAAGTAAAGATGTTGGAATAGCAGTAGATTTGATATTGAAGAGGCATATGATATTCATGGAAAGATGGACTCCGGATTAAATTATGGAAATGAGGATTGAGGGGGAGATGGCATACATTTTCTGAGTTTTATATCTGGACAGCCGGTGCTAGTAGGGGTGGGAAACTTACATTTGGCTTTCTATGATATGGAAATGAGGAATCCAGAAGACAGCTTTGGTAACCCATTATATTTAATATTATGATTAATGATATTTTCTCTGAGCTAGGCACTCAGGTGTGTAAATCACTATATGCAGACGATGGAGATTTATAGATGAGAGGTACAAATTTCAGTTATACTACAAATAAGATGCAATTAGCAATCATTAATAATTTTGAAGAATAGACAAATATATGAGGATTTAAGCTTTCAATAGCTAATGCACAAGTTATGTGTTTTGCATATAAGGTTAATGAACCTGCAGTTGATTTGAAATTATACGGTCAAGCTCTTGAAGACATGTGAGTGGTAACATTACTAGCCATGTGGATGGATAATAAGATGATTCGGAAGAAGGATATCAGTAAAATAATTGATAGATATAAACGACCATTAAATATTCCCAGGTGTCCGTATGGGTTTTCTAGGCTGCTCTAGAAATATTTTTGCTGACATGTTTAATTTGTTTAATTGGATCTGTTCTTGATTACGACTGTGTCGATTACGGATCAGCTTTATCTCAACTTTAATATGTTTGAGTGTGGTCCAAGCTCAGGCTTTAGGTTTGTGTTGGGGTGCAGTAAGGTCGTCTCCGGTTTTGGATTTGTGGTTGAAATTGGATAATTACCCTTACAATTGCGGAGATTGCAGTTGATGTTCACATTCTGGATTAATTTGAGAGGCCAAAGGAATGATCATTCTGTTAAAGTTGTGTGAGAGGACTGTTTGGAACATCACAGGAAGAGGGGTTTTAATTTTAGGTAGCTTGGATCTTATCACGCTGGGAAGAAGGGATTGTTGTATTGTGCAATATGCCCCACTGTCACCTTCTCTGAAATCCCAACTTGCTCTGCCTGTGACTGGTTGATTTTAGGTCACACAGTTTAATGAAGTCTAAGGATTCTGTCATGCCGGAGTGGCTGTTGTCTCATCAGTGCATGAAGGAATGTCATTGTAATATGTCGACTATGAATGCAAAGGAATTTAAACAGAATTTAACTGGGTTTGTTGGTTTTGATGAGTTTTAAAGCAGGTCATTTTTGCAGTCTGTCAGAATGAATGTTGGAATCTCATCAAGCATTATTTCATTTTCCAAGTGTTGGTTCACATGTCCCCTTCTAACGGGTCCTAGCACAACAGGTGTTGTGGGGAATGAGCGGGTTGACTGTTTATTTACAAAAGCTGTTAAATTACAATTTGGATATAGATCTTCCATTTAGTAAATCAGAAGCTAATCTGAATAAGATGGGAAATAATCATATTGACACTACCTAATATTAGGCATCACGCACAAAATGATGGGCGAACTCAGCAGGCCAGGCACCATCTGGGAAGAGAGTTACCGTCGACGCTGCGGCCGAAACCCGAGGAACAAAAAGAGCTGAGGAGCAGATTTGAAAGGTTAGGAGAGGGGAGAGAGAAACGCCAGATAGGAAGCTGATTTGTGAAAGTGAAAGAAGGCCGTGGAGAAAAGAAAAGAGCCGGGAGGGAAAAGCACCAGAACGAGTCGATGGGCGAGCAGGGAGATGACATAAAAGACGGAAAAGGTGATGGCAAATGTACAGATGGTGGGGGATGGAGTCATTAGTGGAAGTTGGAGAAATCTATGTTCATGCCATCAGGTTGGAAGCTACCCAAACGGAATATAACGTGTTGTTCCTCCAGTCTATATGTCCTCTCATCCCTACAGTTGAGGAGGCCGTGGATGGACATGTCGGACTGGGGAAAGGAAGTAGAATTAAAGTCTGTGTCTAAAGGGAGATCCCACCTGTTCTGGCAGACGCAGAGTAGATGCTCGGCGAAGCGGTATCCCAATCTACGTTAGGTTTCCCCGATATACAGGAGGCCACATCGGAAGCTCCGAACACAGTAATGACGCCAACGGACTCATAGATGAAGCTTAACCTCATCTGGAAAAACTATTTGGGACCCTGAATGGTACTGTACTGAAGAAGGGGAAACCCATCCCTCGTAGGGTGGCGGGAGGATGGGGTAAGAGCAGATTTGCTTGAAGTCGAAGAGGCCAGCTTTGATGGTGGAAGAAGGGAAGCCTCTTTCTTTGATATAGGAGGGTATCTACTTTGCTCTGGAATGAAAACCTTCATCCCAAGCGGAGATGCGGCGGAGACGAAGGAATTTAGAAAAGGGGATAATATTTTACCAGTAGCAGGTTGGGATGAGGTACTGTTCGGGTAGCTGTGAGCGTCCTTTGGTTCATAACAGACAAGCTGTGTCCGGAGATTGATACAGTGAGATCGAATAAAGGAACGGAAGTGCCGGAAATGGACCAGGTGAATTGACGGCCGGGTGGAAGTTGGAGGCAAAGTGGATGCAATCATTGAGTGAGCACGGGTGCTCAAAGCAGTCCCGATGCAGACGGCGATGTAGCGTAGAAACAGTGCAGAAATGTCACGACTGTAGGCGTGGAACATACACTGCCAACAAACAGCCAGCCAGTGCTGGGACACATGCGAGTACCCAAAGCTACACATTCTGCTTGTAGGAAGTAGGAGAAACAGGAGGGGAAATTAGAGTGAAGACAAGTTCCGCTAGGCGGGGTAGAGTGCTGATGGCGGAGAACTGGTTGGGTCTTGTGTCTAGAAAAAAAAACGCAGAGCTGTAAGGCCTTCCTGATGGTGTGAAGAACTCGATATCCACAGTAAAAATGAAATGATTAGGACCAGGGAACCTGAAATCATTGAAAAGTTCAAGAGCGTGTGAAGTGTCACGGATATAGGTGCGATGGGATTGAACCGGGGGTTTGTGATAAAAGAGAGTCGAGGTATGCAGTTATATGAGTTTAGGAGACCGCTTCGCCGAGCATCTATGCTCAGTCCGCCAGAATAATCCAGTGGCCTCATTTTAATTCCACTTACCATTCCCATTCCGATATGTCCATCCATGGTTTCCTGTACTGTCGTGATAAGGCGACACAAGGGTTGGAGGATCAGCACCTTATATTTCGTTTGGGTAGCCCCCAACCTGATGGCATGAACATCGATATCTCCAACTTCCAGTAATGTCAACACGCCTCTTAACCATTTCCAGTCACCTTTTCCCTCTCTCCGGTTATCTCTTTGCCAGTCTATCGCCTCACTCTGCTGATCCTCCGCCCCCTCTTTTTTTTCCTCTCCATGACCTTATGTCTCTTTCACCAATAAACTTACAAGCTCTTTGCTGAATCCCCCTCCCCGTGAGTTTCACCTATCGTCTGGCGATTCTCTCCCCCCTCCCAATACCTTTCAAATAAACTCCTCATATTTGTTTTGTTTTCTCTTTTTTTTCAGCACTGCTGCAGGGTTTCGGCTCGAAGCGTCCACTGTAACTCTTTTCTATAGATGCTGTCTGGCCTGCCGGGTTCCTCCAGCGTTGTGTGTGTGTGTGTGTGTGTTTAGGGCTTTTCAGCATCTGCAGATTTTCCTTCGTTTGCGAAGTTGGGAATATTATACTTAATCATGTCGTGGTGTAAAACATCATTCTGGGTCATGTAGGTTTTGTCATTGTGAAACAGTTGACACACTATTCCATGGTGAAGCATATCAGGTAGAAATAAATCAAATGGAGGCTTCATTACAATCTTCGGTGGTTGATGGCTTTCAGTTCAGAGTTTTCTGAAGTTATGAGTTGCCTTTAATTGAATTCGCTGTAATGTTTTTCACTGCGTACAAACTACAATGGATTTTGAGGTAACTTAGCTTTCATTAGTAAAACAAGCAACAGTGAGGGTTTTATTTCACAATTCTCTACACCACACTCCAGTCCAGTTGTAGGTGAAATGCGCCTTTAATTCGAATATCAACTGCCGTTTATCCAAAGTCCGCACTATTTCTTCAGGTAGACGATCATTCAACAGGAAGGAAGAGACGGGCGTGCTTGAGTAGCTAAAAAAAAAGAATGTGATTAACGTACAGTTGATTGAGACCAAATATTTTCTTCCGTGGAACCACACCATTCCTCCAGTGTGACGACTAAAATTGTACCCTGTATTCCACCTGTGGCTAAACCTGAGATGTGTTTGTGAGGTAGAAATTAAACAACGTCTTACTCCAATATTATCGAAAAGTTGTTAACGTTTTTCATTGCGTCTAGACAGCCCGGTCTGAGTGTGTGAGGGAGACGGAAGTTCTCCTAACACCCCAGGGGCGGCTGGACAATAATTGTTCAGAACCAGAAAACTGTAGTCAAGCTCCAGGTAAAATTAGATATTCCCGAAGTGGTTGGCAATAGAATCATGACCAGTGAGGCTACTTCTGTGCCATGTGGATTTCTGGCTCTGCTGTGCCAAAGCAATTTCTCTACGTAAAGCGGAGGGGAAAAATAAACTCTCAATGAAACAGCTGCGAATGAATTCAAATGAACAATCCACTGAGAAAAGGAACGAATACCCGACGGCTTGGAGAAGGTGAACAGTACTGTTATTACATCCCATGTCACTACATAGTCAGAATTGCGGTCATCCTAAATCTGAGCAATGAAGTGCCGATTGGGGAAACACTGGACAATGTGGCGAAACGACATTCGATATCATAACTGCGCTGAGACTCGTTGACTCTCACTCGGCACCTGGCGGAACAGGGCGTCTTTTTGAGGATTCAGTTCTGGCATGGAGCAGAAGCGATCAAGTTAATAATAAACTTTGGAGCTTCGCTAACATTTCAGATTGACAACGGGTATTCCGCCCTCGGAAAGAAACGGCTTTCTGTGCGTATGTCCCATGTCACACCTCCCGCTAACCAGGCCTCACAGTCAATACAGCTCAAAACCCAGGCAATACCCTACACCACTCTCCATAATAAGAATCCGGACAACGCAGCATACCTTTTGCTGAATCTCCGACAGATTACAGATCTAACAGTCCTCTCTATATAAGTTTATCCTCTGTTTTTGAGTGCCCCTGTATCCCTGTATACTTGTCTCTCTATATCGCTCGTTCTTTGTGACTCCGTATCTTACTATCGCTATATGTCTGTACCTTTCTATCCCTGTGCCTCTGTAACCCTGTGCCAATGTATCCTTCTTCCTCTGTATCCCTGTCTCTATATCACTGCATCCCTGTATCTCTAAATCCCTCTATCTCCATAAACCCTCTGTCACTGTATCGTTCTTCCTCTGTATTCCTGTCTCTATGTGACTGCATCACTGAATCGTTCTATCCCTCTGACTCTGTATCCATGTGCCTCTGTATCAGTCCTTCTCGGTATCCCTGTCTCTATAACACTGCATCCCTGTATCATCCTATCCTTGTGTCACTCTATCCTCCTTTCCCTGTATCCCTGCCTCTATATCATTGCTTACCGGTATCGCTCTCTCCCTCTGTCTCTGTATCCCTGTGCCTCTTCATCTTTTTTTATCTGTATCTTTGAGTCCCTGTATCATTGTTTCCCTTCAAACCTGTGTCTCTGTATCACTGCATCTCTGTATATGTCTATCGCGGTGCCTCTGTATCCCAATGTCTCCGTATCAATGTTTCCCTGTGTCTCTCCATCCCTCGGTCTGTGCATCGCCGTATCATTTTATCCCCATATCAGAAGCTGTCTAGATACGCGCGCCTCGGTATTTCTGTTCCTCTGGATCGCCGTGCCTCTTCATGCGTCTGTCTGTGTATCCCAGAATCCTTGAATTCCTGTATCTCTCTAGAGGCAAGGATAAAAGAAAAGCTTACGAAAGGTTAAAAGAATTAGGCAATGATAGAGATGTAGGGATTATAAGGCTAGCAGGAAGGAGCTTATGAATGAAATTAGAAGAGCTGGAAGCGACCATGAGAAGGACTTGGCGAGCAGGATTAAATAAAATCCCAAGGCATTCTACAAGTATGTGAATAGCAAGAGGATAGGACGTGAGAAAATAGGACCAATCAAGTATGACAGTGGAAAAGAGTGCATGGGACCGGAGGAGATAACCGATGTACGTAAAAAAAATACTTTGGTTCAGTATTCAATGCGGTAAATAATCTTTGCGATTGTAGGGATGCCTTACAGCCGATTGAAAAGATTGAGCGTACAGTGGCATGCAAAGGTTTGGACTCCCCTGCTCAAAATGTCTGCAACTGTGAATAGATAAGCGAGTAAAAGATGACCTGCTTTCCAAAAGGCATAAAGTTAAAGATGACACATTTCTCCAATATTTAAGCAAGATTATTATTTTTTTTATTTCCATCTTTTCTAATTTCAGAAAAAAATGAAAAGGGACTGAAGCAAAAGTTTGGGCACCCTGCTGATCAGTACTTAGTAACACCCCCTTTGGCAAGTACCTCAGCTTGTCAACGCTTTCTGTAATAGGTAAGGGACTGAGAAGAGCAAGAAGGGGGCATAGGAAGGCCTTGGCGAGTAGGGTAATGGAAAACCCCAAGGCATTCTTCAATTATGTGAAGAACAAAAGGATGACAGGAGTGAAGGTAGGACCGATTAGATATAAACGTGGGAAGATGTGCCTGGAAGCTGTGGAAGTGAGCGAGGTCCTCAATGAATGCTTCTCTTCGGTATTCACCAATGAGAGGGAACTTGATAATGGTGAGGACAATATGAGTGAGGTTGATGTTCTGGAGCATGTTGATATTAAGGGAGAGGAGGTGTTGGAGTTGTTAAAATACATTAGGACCAATATGTCCCCGGGGCCTGATGGAATATTCCCCAGGCTGCCCCACGAGGCGAGGGCAGAGATTGCTCAGCCTCTGGCTAGGATCTCTATGTCCTCGTTGTCCGCGGGAATTATACCGGAGGACTGGAGGGAGGCGAATGTTGTCCCCTTGTTCAAAAAACGTAGTAGGGATAGTCCGGGTAATTATAGACCAGTGAGCCTTACGTCTGTTGTGGGAAAGCTGTTGGAAAAGATTTTTAGAGATAGGATCTAAAGGCATTTAGAGAATCATGGTCTGTTCAGGGACAGTCAGCATGGTTTTGTGAAGGGCAGATCGTGTCTAACAAGCCTGATAGGGTTATTTGAGGAGGTGACCAGGCATGTAGATGAGGGTAGTGCAGTGGATGTGATCTATATGGATCTTTGTAAGGCATTTGACAAGGTTCCACGCGGTAGGCTTATTCAGAAAGTTAGAAGGCATGGGATCCAGGGAAGTTTGGCCAGGTGATTCAGAATTGGCTTGCCTGCAGAAGGCAGAGGTTCGTGGTAGAGGGAGCACATTAGGATTGGAGGATTGCGACTAGTGGTGTCCCTCAAGGATCTGTTCTGGGACCTCTACTTTTCGTGATTTTTATTAACGACCTGGATATGGGGGTAGAAGAGTGAGCTGGCAAGTTTTCAGATGACACAAAGGTTGGTGGTGTTGCAGATAGTGTAGAGGATTGTCGAAGATTGCAGAGAGACATTGATAGGATGCAGAAGTGGGCTGAGAAGTGGCAGATGGAGTTCAACCCGGAGAAGTGTGAGGTGGTAAACTTTGGAAGGACGAACTCCAAGGCAGAGTACAAAGTACTTGGTAGTGTGGAGCAGCAGAGGGATCTGGGGGTACATGTTCACAGATCGCTGAATGTTGCCTCACAGGTGGAGAGGGTAGTTAAGAAAGCTTATGGGGTGTTAGCTTTCATAAACCGAGGGATAGAGTTTAAGAGTCGCGATGTAATGATGCAGCTCTATAAAACTCTGGTTAGGCCACACTTGGAGTATTGTGTCCAGTTCTAGTCGCCTCACTATAGGAAGGATGTGGAAGCATTGGATAGGGGTATAGAGGAGATTTACCAGGATGCTGCCTGGTTTAGAGAGTATGCATTATGATCAGAGATTAAGGGAGCTACGGCTTTACTCTTTGGAAAGAATGAGGATGAGATGAGACATGATAGAGGTGTAGAAGATATTAAGAGGAATAGATAGAGTGGATAGCCAGCGCCTCTTCCCCAGGGCACCACTGCTCAATACAAGAGGACATGGCTTTAATGTAAGGGGTGGGAAGTTCAAGGGGGATATTAGTGGGAGTTTTTTTACTCAGAGAGTGGTTGGTGCATGGAATGCATTGCTTGTGTCAGTGGTGGAGGCAGATATACTAGTGAAATTTAAGAAACTAGTAGACAGGTATGTGGAGGAATTTAAGGTGGGGCGTCATATGGGAGTCAGGGGTTGAGGGTCGGCACAACATTGTGGGCCGAAGGGCCGGTAATGTGCTGTACTATTCTATGTTCTATAATTACTTGAAAGTGGCGTCACGGGTAGATAGCGTCGAAACGAGAGCTTTTGGTACATTGGACTTCATAAATCAAAGTATTGAGTACAGAAGATTGGATGTTATGTTGAGTTATATAAGACGTTGGTGAGGCCCAATCTGGATTATTGTGTGTAGTTTTTGTTACCTGCTTGAAGGAAAACTAGCAACAAAATTGAAAGAGTGCAGAGAACATTGACAATCGGTTTGCTGAGACATGAGGACTCAAAGCTTTCGAACAAGGTAAGGGCTTTAATCTCTTTAGTGTTGGAAAATGAAGTGAGATTTCGCAGATGTTGTTGACAGGGGAAATGCAGGCAGGTTTTTTTTCCCTCTGAGGTTGGGTGAGATGGCAACTAGAGGTCGCAGTTTAACGGTGAAAGGTGAAATATTTAAGAGGAACCTGAGTGGGAATCCCTTCACTCCGAGGGTGGTGAGGGTGTGGGAAGAGCTGTCAGTGGAAGTTATGGATTTCATTGCAGAGAAATTTGGATCAGTACATGGACGGGAGGGTATTGAGGTCTATGGTCCAGGTGCGGTTATGGGACTCGGCAGAGTAACAATTCGGTACCGACATCTGGGCAAAGTGGTTTGCTTGTGTGTTATAGGGCTCTCTGACTCCAGATAAAGTGTAGATGAATGGAAATTGGGTGGACTGTTGTTGGGAAGAAAGCGACGTGTTTTAAGGATTTCCTGCTGGGGATAGAAGTGAATAGGTAGTGGACATCCATGGTCAAAGTGAGGAGATCAGGGCCAGGGATTTTAGAGTTGTTGAAGAGCAAACAGACACAGACACTCACATGCATACAGGTAAGTACACGCACACACAGACACAGAGACACACAGACAGACACACACACACACACACACACACACACACACACAAGTTCCCTCCATACTCCCATTGCCCTTCACCCTGATTTCCAGAAATTGCTCGTTGCTCCTTTTTGGCTCAAACTCTGCCCGCTTTTCTGCCCCCATTCTCACCGCTTCCCACTCTCGCCACCTTCTCTTCCCCGTTCTCTCACAGTCTCCCTCTCACCATCTCTTGTCTCCCACTCCCTCCTCCTTTCTCTTCCTCCTCTCCCTCATCTATTTTCCTCTCTTCCACACTCTCCCTTACTCTCTCTCCCCTCTTCATCTGTTCCCGTCCCCACTGCCACACTCTTTCCTCCACACATTCTACCCTCCCCTACCCACTCACTCCCCTTCCTCTTTCCATTTTGTCTCTTTCTCCCTTTCTAGCCAACGCTTTGCCTGCCTCTCGCCTTCGTTCCAATTCCTCCTTTACTGCAGCTCGCTTTCCCCGTCCCCCTCCCGTCCCGACCCCCACCCGCACTGTGATGATGGTTAACACACACAGTGAATTGTCTGATGTTGTGTAATTCTTCATTGTTTGCACAGCCACAATGTTCTCTCAGAAGATAAAGACTTGTGGTTTCCGGGAGAGGCCAGTTTGTTCCCTTTTTATGTACTACAGAATAGGCGGGGGAGGGGAGTGCGGAGCAGAGAGGAGAGTACGGAAGAGAGGGAGACTAAGTATATATATAGCCTCAATGTTTTTCTCTCTGTTCTCCTCTCTTCATCCGTTCTCTTCCCCGCTCTCCTGCTCTTTCCTCCACACATTACTCCCTACCCTACCCACCCAGTGCCCTGCTTCTCTCCCTTATTGTCTCTTTCTCCGGTTCTGCCGAACGCTTCGCCTGCCGATCGCCTTCTCCCCATTTCCCCCTTTTCTATAGCTCGGTTTCCCCGGCACCCACCCGTCCGCACATCCCCCACCCCTCACTGTGATGACGGGTTGACATGCACAGTGAATTTTAGATGTTGTAAGATTCTTCACTGTTTGGAAAGATCCGATGTTCTCACAGAAAATAACGGCTTGTGGTTTCCGGGAGAGGCCAGTTCGTTCCCCTTTTGTGTGCTACAGAACAGGCGGGGGAGGAGAGTGTGGAGTAGACAGGAAAGCCGTGTGTTCTCAGTAGCTTCACCGTCACGACAAAGACCGAGCGCTGTCTGCGAGCTGGTCTCTGACAGGAACACAAACAGACACACAAAAAGGCGGACAGACACAGACGAAGACGCATATAAACACACAGAGATGCAGACATACAGAAACACTTTTAAAATGAATGCAGTTTGCATTTTGAACCTTTGAAGATGGAGGCACCTATTTGTGAACTGTTTGAAATGATTCTTGCTCTGAGATAATGTAATGTGCATGTTGGAGAGACAGCGGGTTTGGGGGTGCACATGGAAATCGGGCTGCACATTGATTTGCGGGTGTGCGAAGGTTTCAGGGTATGTCGGTGAATTTGGGGGTGCACACTGCTTTAAGCATTTGAGGGTGCACAGGCATTTGGCAGCATTTAGGGCTGCACACAGATTTGGATGTCTCGGTTGATTTAGGGATGTACACGGATTTGGGGAGTCCTTGGATTTACGGGTGTAATAAATCTCAAGGTTGTTTTATTTATAGAGACATAAAAACAAATGCGCTTCGAAATTTGAACTTTGTTCTTGCTATTTGATTTGAGGTGGAGGCAGCTATTTTGAGAAGTGTTTGAAATGATTCTTGCTCTGTGATAATTTAATGTGCATGTGGGGATGTCAGCGGGTTTTGGGTGCGCACAGGTCTAGGTATGTGGGTGGATTTCGGGGTGTCGATAGGTTTGAGGTGCGCACAGATCAGGGTAAGCCTGAAAATCTTAACACTGACACGTCTTCAAGAGTTTGATCATATGATTTCAAATCAAGTACAGGTCTGTTAATCCTGTTTATGAAACACATGACTTGTGTTTCTTTTTGCCACCGAAAAATTAAATCCCACTATTTGCCGACTGTTCGACCTTATTGTTTTTGCATCCTATATTCAGTAAAAATGAAATTTCTACCTTAAACCTCCATCATCTACAGATAGTAATTTACACACCCCAGAACCTATCTCAGAGAAAACATTATTAATCATAATATGAAATAATAAATACTTTGTGGGTTCCCAATCTCTATCTAATAGAACCCGAATATAACTTGTCCGCCCGTACCTGCACAGGACGTCCTAATAAAAAAAAACTCAGATAAAAATTATTCAATCACCCCCTCAAAATCATTTCCAAAATATAATCAAAAGTCCGTCCTTCCATAAATATCATCAGCCTTTTCAATATCAACATATTTTGCGATTACAACATCTATATTTACCTGTGCTTTCGTAATATGATCTTCCAAACATAAGACTGAATCCAATGTTTTTCTACCCTTCTGATATCCACTCTGATAAAACGCAAAATCACTTCCCTTTTCCAAAAATAGCTCAAGAATTCGATTACCATAAATTCCATACGTTTACATAAATGAGACACTAACGATAGTGGCCTCTAACCAGAAAGATCAGACGGGGAGCTCCCAGCTTTTAGAATAGACACTACTACAACCATTTTCCATGAGGAAGATGGTCAAACCTCCAAACACAATTCAGAAATTGTAATATTATCTGAAGGGAGTTGTCAGCCATATGTCTGATCAGACAATAACATATCATCCTTTACTGGAGACGTTTGAACTGCCAATCCCTTTTCAATATGATCACAATATGACCTCCCGAAAACCCTTATCGCAATCTTCACCACTTTCCTCACCACGGCCTGTGCCCTTTTATATTTAATAAGGTCACTCGAAGACGGATACTTCCTCACTTCCCCAAACGCATTATTTCTCTCCCTAATTGCCTCTGGACACTCCTCAGTCCACCATGGTACAGCCTTTCTCCTACTATTCCGTTCGTAATGGGAATCATTTTCAACGCAGTTTGCTGAATAACATGACATAACCTTTCATTGTAAAATAACACATCTTCCTCAACATTCTGTAGCAGTTTCAGAACTGCTATGAACATTAAATCTCGTGCCCATTCAGACAGACAAGTTGAAAAACTCTTCCTCAATTAAACCATTACCATCATTCCGCATTCGACCCCACAGTGAACTATGTGCGCGAAAATCCCCACACCATACACCCCTTGGTGAGCGAGAACTGCATACATTTTCACACAAATCAATAGAATTTTTTCTACAAGGGTTGTAAAAATTAACTACTTTTATACACCTACCTGTTGAATAAAATATCGCTACAAAAAATCCCACATCTATTTCATTGACATCCGCAACACTATATCCTAGCCACTCCTGTACCAACTAACCTGTCAAGCCGAACAGCAATATAATCATACACTCAAAACTTAAAATGTGCAAATAACCAGGTTCCTGAATACATATAACATCGGGAGCATCTAAGAAATCAGAAATACACTTCTTGAAGTCTTGAACGTTATAAATCTGGCTTCTCGCATTCCACTCCAAATATTTTAATCCCATTCTGTCCCTTCACAAGTAGACTGGGATACAGATACCCCACCCATTACAGCTTCCCACATAACACCAGTTACACCAGGATACCTTTCTTCAGCTTTCACAGTAACTGTAATTTCCTCATTAGGACGAGATGCCTGAGCAGTATAATTCATCACATCTTTATAAATATCACAAACTTCATTTTATCCAGCAGTAAAGTACCTTTAGTGAGAGAACTGTGATGCCAGCATATCCACTGACGTCACAGTCTGTTCCCTGACTGGGAACACTTTACCCAGTTTACCTGCTCTACTGGCTGTACTTGTCCATAACAGGTCCTTCCGCTGCCTGTGTTGTTCTGAACCAACTGAACTGGTCATTTCATTCCTTACTAAACCAATCTCTCTGCCTACACCGGGTCCACATCACTCCATTTTCCACACATTTCCACATATCCATCGTGGTGGGTATCTAATAGCCTCCATCACATCTGCCTCCACCACAACCCCTGACATTCATTCCAGACACCCACCACGATGGGTATGAAAAACAAAACTTGAAACGCAATTCTCCTTTCAACATTCTGAGTCAGGTTTTTAAAATCATTGTCTTTTGTAACTGTTTTTTTAACAGCAGCTATGCAGAGACAAGATACAAAATTACACCAAATTACAAAATACTTAAATAGTGCAAAAAGGACCAATGAGGTAGTTTTTCCCCTTTCTCTTGAAGTGCATGCCCTCTGGTATTAGACATTTCCTCCATAGAGATCAAAATACCGGTTGTCCACTCTGTCTGTGCCTCTCACGTTCCTGTAAACATTTGTCAGACCTCCCTCAGCCTCAGCCGCTCCAGAGAAACTAGATCCCTAAATTGTCCAGTCTCACTTTATCCGAGCAGCATCCTGTTAAGCTTTGTCTACTCACCTCTCGTCCTCCAGCGCTCCAAGGGGAAAAGGCCAAGTTCACTCAATCTATTCTCATAAGGCATGCTCTCCAATCCAAGAACAACGTGCTTGTAAATCTCCTCTGCACTCTCTCTGTAGTATCCACATCCTCCTAGTGAGGTGACCAGAACGGAACACAGTACTCCAAGTGGGGTGTAATTAAGCCCTTATACAGCTTCAACATTCCCTCCCAGCTCTTGAACTCAGTCCCACGGTTGATGAATCTATCACACCAGACGCCTTCTTAACAACACTGCCAACCTGCGCAGCAGCTTTGAGTGTCGTATGGACACGGACCCCAAGATCTCTCTGACCCTCCACACTGCCAAGAGTTTTACCCATTCTGTGCCGAAACAGACTCATCGAGGCGCGAAGGGGAACCGCGCCCGTCCCTGTGGACGCCGAGACCGGCGACCACCGACAGCAGCAACTCGCTGAACTTCACCATGGCGATGGAGCGGAAGAGGAGGGGCTGAACATGGGGCAGATTTCCACCCGGCCTATCGTAGCTCAGATCCAACACTGACCAATGCTGTCACTGGCTGTAGTGACTGTCGGTCAAATGAGAACTCACACAGGGATTCGTTAATGTGAACGTCAGTCAGCCATCCTGTCTTTCTGAGCTTGAGTTTGGATTTACAGTATATCAGGGACAGGGGCCACTTCTAAGAGCTGAAGGATTTGGTAAAGCAAATGGGGAGAAATGTAAGTTATTATGTGATGATGTATTAAGAGTAAAAGGGTACAAACCGTGATGAGCAAGGCAGTGATTTACTGGAATCATATTGAGATAATAATGGAAGGGATATTAAACTTGAAGATGTTGGCGATGTGGTTAAGGAAATGGATGATTTGAAATGATCATACTATTGCAGTGTTAATTAATGAAGGCAAAATGATTATTACTGAAACAGGGAAGGTTGTGTTACTGGCTGGGTCGTTTGCTGTCATTCATAATCAAGACAATTTAAATGAAGAATAAACAATGTAGGGACATGTTTTTCAGTGAATACTGTACCCCGATGTGTTGGAAATCAGCTGTAGCAATGATAATATCACCAATGTAGGGTTTTCTTTGGAGGAATTTAAGAAGTCTATTATTAATGCAGGTCAGGCGCCCCAGGGAAGGGTGATATATGTGATTGCAATTCTCTCCCTTGAAAATATTAAATGTTTGAACTGTGTTTGGAGATCAGGCCATCTTCCTCCCTCATGGAATATGGCAGCAGTTGTACCTGTTCTGAAACCTGGGAGATCCCCATCTGATCCTTCTCGTTTTGGGCCTATATCGTTAATTACCCATTTATGTAAACTGATGGAATGTATGGTAATCCAGTGCTTGAGTTATATTTTGGAAAGGAGGTGATATAATGTTTTATCACAGCAGGTTTTGCAAGGGTAGAATTACATTAGATTCAGTTGTATGTTTTAAAGATGATATTGGGAAAGCACAGTTAAATAAAGATGTTGTAATAGCAGTATTCTTTAATATTGTAAACGCATATGATATGTTATGGAAGGAAGGACTTTTGATTAAATTTTGGAAATTAGGAATGAGGGCAGATTGCATAATTTATCTGAGTTTTTTTATTTGGACAGACTGTGCAGGAATGGGTGGGCATATTATGTTTGTGTTTCTACGAGATATAGAATGGGACCCCACAAGACAGTATTTGTAGCCCTTTATTATTTAATATTATGATTAATGATATTTTCTCTGAAATAGGTACTCTGGTGGGTAAATCACTATATGCAGATGATGTAACTTTATAGATTAGAGGTGGTATTTCAATTTTACTGTAAATAGGATGCAATTTACAATTAATAGGACAAACAGTGGGGAAATGGATAAAGATGTTAAGCTTTCAGTCACTAAAACACGTTTTGTGTTTTACAAACAGGATTAATAGACCTGCACATGATTTGAAGTTATATGATTAATCTCTTGAGGAATTTTCAGTGGTAAGTTTTCCAGGCATGTGGATGTATGATAAACTGACATGGAAACACTGTATCAGTGAAATGATTGATATGTGTGGGTATTATGGGGTGCAACCCAAAACTCTTTGTTGATTGTTTATATTTGTTTCATTTGATCTGTTCTTGATTCTGGCTGTGTGGCTCAAGGATCAGCTTCATCTTCAACTTTATTCTCTTTGGACGTGATACCAGCACACGCTTTAAGATTGTGTTGTGGTGCAGAAAGGTCGTCTCCTGTTTCGGCTTTACTGGTTGAACTGGGACAATTGCCCTCACAATGACAGAGGGTGAAGTTGCTGTTAACATACTGGATTAATTTGAGGGGTAAGGAAATATCATCATGTTAAAGGTGTGCTGAGGACTGTTGGGAACATCACAAGAGGAATGTTTTTAGTTTTGGGTGGCTGGGAATATGGGTGTATTGGGCGATACAACATGTCCCACTGTAGCTTTCTCTGTAGCACCACCTTGTTTTTTCCCAATGACTTCAGTTAATTTTAGGTAACACAATAGGATTATGTTCTGCCTGAGAGTCTGCTGGTTCATCGGTATACTAATGAAAGTTATCATCATATGGTAACCATTTTTACAGATGGATGAAATGATAATTTAACTGGGAATGTTGGTGTGGCTGTTTTCTTTCTTTGTGTCTCAATTGCAGGTAATGATAAAGAAATAACTTGCCAGCCACTAATCAGTATATGAAGCATAATTCATTGACATCCTTTTAGGCTTACAGTGGGTGGAGGAAATTGGTCCTTGCAAATTTGTAATTTGTTCAGAATCCTTTTCGGTTTTGATAAGACTTAAAACAGGTCATTCCAGCAGTAGGTCAAATTTACTGTTAGAAACTCATCAAACAGTATTTCATATACAAAGTTTGGTTCATATGTCTGCACATTATGGACCCTGCACATCGCACTGTTGAGGGAAATGATCAGGGTGACTGTTTAGCAAAAAAACCTGTTAAAAATTCAACTGTGGATATAGACCTTCCACTGAGCAAATCAGAAACTAAGGTTAGGAATTAGTGGCTTATGGCAAGATCTCTAGGATAATGAACATAAAGACAGACACCTTTACAGAATACATAAACCTGATGGGTTTATAGAAAAAGGCCTTAAAACAAAAAGGGTAGGAATTATATTGACACAGCTTAGAATTGCCCACACTATGCTTAATTATACCTTGTATATAATTGGAAGACATCATGCTGTGTCATGTACATTTTGAGATTATGAAACTGTTAAACACACACTATTTCAGTGTGATGCATATGAGGCTAAAAAATCAATTGCGGTCTTAGTAACAATCTTTGTGGGGTAGATCGTTTTCAGATAAAAACTTTATCAATTTCTGGGAATAACTTTAAGTTAATTCACAGTATTTAGTGGGGAAAGGCATGTAATAATGGTAATGTCACAACTGTAATCAGGGATTTCAATATCCAAGGGGATTGGGAAAAATCAGGTTGGAGTCGGATCACAAGAGAGGGAATTTGTTGAATGCCTACAAGACGGCTTTGCAGAGCAGCTTGTGCTTGGGCCGACTTGGGGAAAGGTCATCCTTCATTGGGTGTTGTATAATCACCCTGACCTTATTCAGGAGCTTAAAGTAAAGGAACCCGTCAGAGGCAGTGATCATAATATAATTGAATTCATACTGCATTTTCATAGGGAGAAGCCTAAGTCACGTATATCAGTCTCACAATGGAATAAAGGGAATTACAGAGGCATGAGAGAGGAACTTGCCCAGGTGAATTGGAGGAGAATACTGGTGGGATGACGGTGAGCAGAGGTGGCTGAAGCAACTGGGAATAGTTTGCAAGGTGCAGGATAGACATGTCCCACAGAAGAAGTTCTTTCTTTCTTTCTTTTTAAATCTATTTATTAATTTTCCAAAATTATAAACAGAATAACAATATTGATACAGAGAGATTGGAATAATCTTATTGTTGATAATCATGTACAAAAAAGATTTCAAATAATAAAGGTATAATAGATTCCAAACTCTTAATATAATTAATCATAGAGAAGAAAGAAATAAAAAGAAAAAAAAATACAAAGAACCCCCCCCCAAAAAAAAAACAAAAAGGAAACAACTAATATCTAAACCCCCCAAAAAAGCAAACGGGACAAAACAAGGCAAGACCAATATCTTAAATCGAACATGTTCAGTGATATCATCAACTCCGCTCCTCTATTCATATATTTTAAATTAATGAGAAGGATTCGGAAAGGTCAAATTACATCAGATGAAAATGTTGCATAAATGGTTTCCAAGTCTCTTCAAATGTAACCGAAGGATAGAAATGTCACTTCTGATTTTTTTTTTCTAAATTTAAACATGATATAGTTTGGGAAAACCATTGAAATGTGGTAGGAGGATTGGTCTCCTTCCAGTTCAATAAAATGGATAATCTGGCCATTAAAGTAACAAATGCGATCATCCGACAGGCTGAAGAGGATAAAAGTCTATGTTCTATCATTGGCAAACCAAAAATTGCTGTAATAGGATGAGGTTGTAAATCAAAACGCAAAACTGTTGAAATAATATCAAAAATACCTTTCCAGAAATTTTCCAAAAGAGGACAGGACCAAAACATATGAGTTAAGGAAGCCACCTCAGAGTGACATCTGTCACAAGTAGGGTTTATATTCGAATAAAAATGGGCTAATCTATCTTTAGACATATGGGTCCTATGCACTACTTTAAATTGTACTAGCGTATGTTTGGCACATAGAAGACGTTCTCAAATGGCGGGTGTAGGCACCCGTGGTTGATAAGGGAAGTTTAGGACTGCGTACAACCTGAGGAAATGGCATGCAAGGTAGCAAAAGTGAGTGAAATGCTCGATTATTGGATGTTTTGAAAATCCAACAAAAGGCAACTAAAAAGTGATAAGAATGCTAAAGAAGAAATATGAAGCAAACTAGCCAATAATATAAAGCAGGACAGTCAGAGTTTTTCCCCAGTTAAATAAGGAGTGAAAGGGAGATGAGAGTTGATATTAGACCACTGGAAAATAATACTGGTGAGGTCGTAATGGGGGACAAAGAAATGGCAGATGAACTTAATGAATACTTTGCAACAATTTTCACTGTGGAAGACACAGCAGGATTGAGTAATTGGATTGAGTAACAGGATTGACTTTGCTGTTACAAAGGAAATAGTGCTGGACAAACTCAAAGGTCTTAAGGTGGATAAGTCACCTGGAGTAGTTGGACTACATCCCAGAGTACTGAGGGATGTTGAAGAGATAATAGATGCATTGCTCACTATCTTTCAAGGATCACTTGATTCTGGCATGGTCCAGGAGGACTGGAAAATAGAAAATTGCACTCTCTAAGAAGGGAGGAAGGCAAAAGAAAGGAAATTATAGGCCAGTTAGCCTGACCTCAGTGGTAGAGAAAGTATTGTAGTCTTTATCGAAGTTGGGTTTTCAAGGTATTTGGAGAATAATGATAAAATAAGTCAATGTCAGCATGATTTCTGTGAAGGAAAACCGTGCCTAACAAACATTTAGAGGTCTTTGAGGAAGTGAAGAGGAGGGTGGACAAATGAGAGGCAGTGGATATCATTTACTTGGATTTTCAGAAGGCCTTTGATAAGGTACCACACACGAGGCTGCTGAATACGATAAAATCCTATGGTATTACAGGAAAGATACTGGCATGGACAGCGGAATGGCTGACAGGCAGGGGGCAGCGAGTGGGAATCAATAGTGCTTTTTCAGGTTGGCTGCCAGTGACGAGTGGTGTTCCTCAGGGGTCAGTATTGGGACTGCCACATTGTCAATGATTTAGATAATATAATTGATGGCTTTGTGGCGAAGTTTGTGGATGTTGTAAAGATAGGTGGAGGGGTAGGTAGTGCTGAGGAAGCAATGCGATTGCAGCAGGATTAGACAAATTGGAGGAATGGTTAAAAAGGTGGCAGATTGAATACAGTGTTGGGAAATATATGATCATGCATTTTGGTGTCAAGGTATAATATTGCTCAGTATTATTTAAATAGACAGAAAATTCACAGGTGCCGGGGGCTTAGGAGTTCTCCTGCAAGAGTCCCAGAAAGTTATTTCACATTTTCAGTCTGTGGTAAAGAAGGGAAATGCAATGTTGGCTTTTCTTTGAAGGGGAATAGAATATTTAAGCAAGGAGATAATGTTGAGCCTTTATAAGAAAAAAGTTAGGCTGTACGTGCAGGTTAATCAACGTTTTAGGTCCCATATCTCAGAAAGGAAGGCGGGATCTCATTGAAACCTACCGAGTGTTGAAAGGACTAGATAGGGTGGATGTGGAGAGGTTGTTTCATGTGGTGGGGATAGCCAGACTAGAGGACACAGTCTCAACATTCAGGGGAGACCTTTTCAACAGAGGTCAGGAGGAATATTTTTAGCCAGAGAGTAGTGACCCTGTGGAATACTCTATCACAGACTGCGGTGGAGGCCAAGTCTGTGGGTATATTTAAGGAGGAGGTTGATCATTTCCTGATCGATCAGGCCATCAAAGGACATGGTGAGAAGGCAGGTGTATGGTGTTGAGTGCGATCCGGGATCAGCCCTGATGGAACGGCGGAGCGGAGTCGATGGGCTGAACGGCCTAATTCTGCTCCTGTGTGTTATGGTCTGACCAAGATTCACCCTGACCCCCCTTTTCCAGTCAGCACTACCCGCACCTGTCCCATTTAACCTGTTTAAGTGCGGGTGACTTTAGGACCCGGGGGAGCTCAGGACCCGCCGCCCCGCGGCTGCTGCTGAATCCGCGGTGTTTCTGTTCCGTTGTCGGATGCGGTGAACGAGTTAAAATTAACGGATCGATAATTCTCATCTCGTGTTTATTTCACTCTCAGCACATTTATATTTACAGGGACTTTACTCCTGACGCCGGTCCCGGGACCCGATCCGTTTACAGAACCCGGAGTGGAACCGGAGCAGATTCTCAGCCACTGGTTTCCATCCCCAATCCGGAAGAGAGGATAAAGTTTCTCCGTGAATTTATTCCCAGTGAAGGTGTGGAGATGGGACTTGGTCTCCGCATTGTAAAATGAAACTGTCCCGGACTGGTAACTGAGATAAACTCCCACCCTCCCGGGGATGGGACCGGCAGGGAGACGGGACTCAGGGGAGGGGAGAAAACTGATCACGTCACAATCCCGATGTAACACGTCACCATCCCGCCCGATGATCCAGAATCCGGTCTCCGGACTCAGTCTGAACCATCCCTTCCTCTCCACAGACTCTGCGGCGACTCCCAGACACCAGACCCAATTCCCCGTCACCTCCACCTCCCAGTAATGTCTCCCCGATGTGAATTCCTCCGATCCCAGCACACAAGCCCAGTTTGTGAATCTCTTCCCGGTGTCAGGGAGATCCCTCCGGGTCCAGTTCCGTCTCACACTCTTCCGATCCTCAGACACCTCGAGATAAGGACTCGCCGTTTCCACATCCAGGGTGACAGAGACTGGGGGGAGAAGCAGAGAATTAGAGAGTCCCCGGGGATCGGGGGTAGACTCGGGCAGTGCAGCCCCGGGGATCGGGGGGAGACTCGGGCAACGTGGCCCCGGGGATCGGGGGGAGACTCGGGCAGCGCGGCCCCGGGGATCGGGGGGAGACTCGGGCAGCGCGGTCCCGGGGATCGGGGGAAAGGCCGCTGGGCCTCAGGCGCAGTCGGGTGGCCGACATGAACCTTTCCCGTGGTTTGACCCAACGAAAGCGGATGGACAACTAATGTCTCCCCAGGGGTTTCCGCTGGACGGAGAGCGGAGATTTCCCGATCAAACAGACAGAAAATGCTGGAGGAACCGAGCGGGTCGGGCAGCATGTGTGGAGAGAGATGGACAGTCTACGTTTCAGGTCGACATCTTCCCTCAAGAACAGAAATAAATAGGGGAGATAGACAGCAGTTTAGCTTAGTTTAGTTTTTTTTCCCTCTTTATAAAATATCTTTTTTTCTTTTTCATGGTTGTTACGAAGAGATTGGGAGGCTAAACTACATTTGATGCTTGGAATCTGTGCTTGAACATGCTAACCGTTATGAATGTAATCCCGATCTCTTTGTATCGTTATTATTATTGTTTAATAATTTTGAAACTTAATAAAAATATTGACAAAGAAAGAAAGACAGAGGAAACGAGTGCGAGAAAGGGGTGGATTAAGATGGGAAGGGGGTGGGTGAATGGATTTAAACAGGAGGTCACAGAGGCTCTTCGGCCCAACTTGTTCGTGCCGACCAATTTTCTTTAATGAGCGAGTCCCATTTGTCTATTATTCCCTTCCACCTTTCTTATCCACGTACCTGGCAAGATGAATTTTGAAACATTGTCACTGTACCCACTTCTACAGTTGATCAAGGGCCTGGTGTATACAGAGAAAACCCTCTTCCCTGTCCACTATACCATGAATTGTAGTGTCATGAGCAAAGCTACTAACGATGTCACCTACAGTATCATACAAATCATTAATAGGAATGACAAACAACCGCGGCCCCAGCACTGACCTCTGCAGGTCACAGGCCTCCAGTCCTCTGTGCTTAAGAGACACTTGGACAGACACTTCAACAGGCAGGGCACAGAAGGAGACTGACCTAATGCCGGCCAATGGGATGAACGTAGATGGGTAAATTAGTCAGCACAGAGGTGATGGGTTGAAGGGCACATTTTTATGCTGTACGACAAAGGGCTTTGTGATTTTAACTGAACTGAATAACTGAGACCCCCCCCCCCCCCGCCACGGGTGCAGACAATTCCAAACTGACCCTTGACTTCTCAGACAGGGGAAACCTCCTCCCTGTATCCTGCCTGTTGAGCCCCGAAATAATTTTGTGTATCCCTGAGATCTCCTCTCATTCTTCTGAACAGGGAACAGAGAACATAGAACAGTACAGCACAGGAACAGGCCCTTCATTCAATGTTAACATTCATTTGTGAGTGTGAAGTGTGAAGTGGTGGAGGGTGAAGGTTCGAGACAGTAAAGGAGGTGATAATGGGAAACAGCAGGGGAGAGATAAACGGCAGATTGAACCAGAACCAGGTGGGGGAGGGGTGGAAAGCCTGTGGGTGAACTCTGTGTGTAGACGTAACAAGAAGGTAGCAGGGGACAAAGATGGAGATGAGGATTCCTTTGCCCCCTTTCCCACAATCTCATCACCCGCAGCCCCTCAAGAGGAAAGGGGAGGAATTTTCAGGGACACTTAAGCAACACAGGACCTGATAAAGTGTTTCAGTCTGAACTGTCGACTATTTACTCTTTTCTTTTGATGTTTCCTGACCTACTGAGTTCCTCCATCATTTTGGGTTTGTTGCTGTGTTTTAAATATACTCAATTATTAGCCTCCACAGTTGCCTGTGGCAGATTCACTATCCCGTGGATAAAGGAATTCCTCTTCTTCTCTGTTCTAAATGGGCATTCTCTAGTCAGAGGCTGTGCCTTCTGTTCTCGACCCACCCACTATAGGAAACATCCTCCCGACATCATCTCTCTTCAGATAGGTTTCAGAGAGATCAGGCCAAGACCCTTCATCAGGACCTGTGTTGCTTGGGGAACAGCATCTGCAGATTTTCTGTGTTTCATATTTAAAGCAGAAGTTAATAGGTTCTTCATTAGACAAGGTGTCAAAAGTTATGGGGAGGAGGTAGGAGAATAGTGTTGAGAGGGATAGTAAATCAGCCATTCTTCTAAACTCCAGTGAGTACAGGCCCAGAACCATCAAACACTCCTCATATGTGAACCCTTTCATTCAGGGAAACATGCTCGTGAACCTCTCCAATGCCAGCACATCTTGTCCTATATAAGGGACCCAAAGCTGCTCACAATACTCCAAGTGTGGTCTGACAAATACCTTATAAAACATCAGCATTACATCCTTGTTCCTACAATCTAATTCTGATGAATGAAAGCAAACAATGAGTTTGCCGATCTTACCACTGACTCAAACTAAAAGTTAACCTTTAGGGAATCCTGCACAAGGACACCCAAGTCCCTTTGCATCTCAGAATTTTGAATTTTCCCTGTTAACAAAATGTTCCATGCCTTTATTCCTTCTACTAAATGCACGTGCGACTTCGCTACTCGATAATCCATCTATCACTTCTTTGCCCATTTTCCTGATCTGTCTTCCACAGCACTACCTGCCCATTCACCTTTTTTCATATCCGCTGGAAACCTGGACACAAAGGCATCAATACTGTTTGAAATCTTTCTTTGTTTGTCTTGGCTTTGTACTCCTTGAAGTATTCCAACAGATTTGTCGGGCAAAATTTCTCCTTAAAGGAATTCATGCTGTCTTTGGTCTATTTTATCATGTGCCTCCATGTACCCAAAAGCTCGTCCTTAGTACTGGACTCCAATATCTACCCAGTCACACCACATCCAGACTAACACACCGATAATTTCTCTTCCTCATCTGCTCTCCCTTCTTAAAGAGTGAAGTGACCTTTGCAGTTTTCCAGTCGTCTCGAATGATCCAGAACCTAGTGATTCTTGAAAGATCATTACTAATGCCTCCACATTCTCCTCAGCTGCCTCCTTTAGAACACACCGGTGTAGTCCAACTGGTTCAGGGGATTTATTTACCTTCAGACCTTTCATCCTCCCACGTACTTTCCCCTTAGTAATAGCAACAACACTCATTTCTGTCCCCTGACACTCACATTTCTGACAAACTTCTTGTACAGTATCTTCCAGTGAGGATGGACACAAAATACTAAATAGATACCACGGCTATGTCTCTGTCTCCCATTCCTACCTCTCAGGCGTCATTTTCTCGGGGTCCAATAGCCACTCTCACCTGGCTTTTACTCTTTACATTTTTGTGTTCTCTTTTTCATTGTTGGCTTGATTTCCCTCATATCTTTTCTCTTCTGATTGTATTTTTGTTACTTTCTCTTGGTTTTCAAAACGTTCTCTACTCTCCAACATCCTGCTAATTTTTGCAACATTGTATGCCCTCTCTTTGGCTTTCATTCTGCCTGTGACTTCCCTTGTCAAACACAGTTACCTCATCCTCCCTTTGGAATATTTCTTCATATTCGAGACGTGTCGATCCCGTGCCTTCCGAACTGCCCCCAGAAACTCCAACCGTTGCTATTCTACCATCATCCCTGTTGTTGTTCATTTCCAACCTACTTTGGTTAGCTCCTCCCTTTGGTGCATTCAAATATAACACCTTCAGTCCTGTATTCATCAGCCTATTCGACGCTGTCCTCATGAGCTGAAGCAAGGTCTTTGATGTTGATGATAGACCACTGTGGGGGTATTGTCTGCATTTTTGCTGCCCCGACTCTGGAAGGGGTACGATTACACTGGACAGGAAGCTTCAGGGTGGGGAGAGTGGGGTTACAAGGACTGGGAGGCTCGGGTTAAAAGAGAGAGAGATTGGATGTGCTCGGGCTAATTCCCTGTAGTGTAGGATGTTGAGAAATGACCCCTTATCCAACTCTATAAAACCATAAGGGGCCTGGATAAAGTGAGAATCTTTTTACCCAGGAGATAAGAGTAGAGAACCAGAGGGCTTAGATTTAAGATGAAAGGTGATCTATGGGGTAACTTTCTCAAAGAAAGGGAGAGGGAAGTGGGCAGATGGAATTTGCTGTTAGCGGAAGCTGTAGAAACAGGAGTAATTAAAATATTTTAAAATACATTTAGACAGTACACAGAGGGATATGGGACAAACACTCACAAATGGAACATGCTCAGGAAGACATCTTAGTCTAGCAGATGGATGAAGTGGGCCGTGGGTACAACATCCGTCAAACCCTCCCAGATCATCCTCCTGAGCAATCTCACCCTGGAGTCTGTCTGTGAACTGTTGATGTGACGTCACGTCAGAGGGCAGCTCAGTGCACAGAACAGACATACTGTGTAAAGACGGCAGATTTCATTCCGGAATAGGAATTTAAGCTGTCTCTTTGACTGTGTTTCACACTCTGATGGTCTCTGTGTGTTATGGTGTTATTTGCTTTCACATCCTACAATATCATAAAATCAGTATTAATTTCCCAGCTCCTGTGGTAGGATTCAAACTCATGTCTTGGCGTGTTAGTGCAGTGGCCTGGGATCAGGACACAGTGGTTCATCTGCCAGTCCCGTGTATTGGTTGTATTGTGACCCTGTGCTGGTGTGTTCAGGGGTCTGACATCTCCAGCTGACCATGTGACAGTGACGCCCCCCAGTCGGTGGAGTTGATGTGGAATAAGCTTCAGTTCCCCTTCAGCCCGTTATTACAGCCAATCTTTGCCTTGAATTATAACAATTGTGTTTCATAAACAAGGAGAAATGAATCTTTGTAAGTTTTACCTCGATTAATGGCATCAAGTGTTTCTCTCAACACTGTGTTCAACAAATAGAGGTGATCGAATTTTTCCACTGGTAGGGTTTCATCTGTCACTGACAATTCCTGGAAATCGTCATTAATCCTGTAAATATTAAACTGATGGTTATAAACTGTTCTTCTGAACTATTTTACAAATCCATCCAGGGTTTCAGGAAACAGCAGGTCCTACCTTTTCTTCCGACGTGCTTCCTCCTGAAATAAATAAAGCACAAATCTGATTAGACTTGGACTTACATCCTGCATTTTATCCAAACCATTACAAGGTGTTGAAAATTCCCACTCCTGCAGTCACTCACACACACGAACAATACAGAACCACGGGGTAAATTACAGGAAAGGTTTCTGAAAGCTAGGCCACTACTGAGAGGATGAAACTTGCAAGGAAGACAGGACAGGTTGTGTATTTTCATCTGGATGAGGGGTTAGGATGAGGAATTCAAATCAGTGATGGACTTGATAATAAATCCGATAAGAAATTTAGTGAAGAGGATGTGGAACTCACTGGCACAGGAGTGGTTGAAGCGGAACAGCAGAGATTGAATGTCATGGGTAAACTAGATAAACAGATGAGGGACGGTGAAGTTCAGAGCACTGTCGCTGGGCGTGGTGAGTAGGTGGGAGGAGGCTTGCGAAGTAGGGAAATGGATAGAAGATGGACCGAATGGCCTGTTTATGATGGAAAATTGGATACAATCCCGTGTGAAACTTATCTGAAAAAGTAGAGTCGGTGAATGTTTCTGTAATCTGACGGAAACTGGATATAGCGGATAAATCTGACGTGTGGGTCACATTCTTTGTTCTCAGTGATTGACAGAGAGACCCTCACACCCACTGCACCAGACACACTCACAGTCTGTGACTGGAACTGTGTGTCAATGTGAGATTTAGAGAATATTTAATGTGATCATCAAGGACACAATAAGCTGCTCTGCGTTGTAATCAGAGTAAATCATTTCGGAGAAGATTGGATTCTGTCCTGGGATGTACAGAAGTTGTGGAAGTCCAGTTTTGGGACAATAGCAGCACTGAATAGTTGTATCAATTGTCTGGTGAGACAGTTTACTGCAGTTAGTAAATGTGTGTAGGAGCAACGCATCTGTTTTCTGTCTTCATTGTATTCTGAGTTACATGGTTATTATGGTAACTAGTCACGTGAGTGGGGTGTGGTAAAAGGAAAAGGTGAGGTATTAGTACTTTGTTCTGGGCTGTTTTGAGCTGCGGACAGATGGATGGCATACCTTTTACTGACAAATTCGTTGCAGTTTAATTTACGATTACTTACGCTAAAGTTTCATCGCTTCAAGATTGCATGTTGCTAATGAAGGACTGAATACATATCTTCGACATTTTGGAACATGATTATTGGAGTGATCGGAAGGTGCAACATACAAGTATAACAATCTGTGCGAGGTCGCCAGCAGCGGCAATTGATTTGTTAGAAATGGTCACTGTTTACTTCAAATACACCACTGTCCATTTAGTGTCCTTTGACAGAAATAAATTGAAATATAATTCCTCACCTTGAGAAATATCACACTGTCTTTTTGATCCATCTGTTCCTTTATCTTTGAGATTTCCTCCTGAATAATCCTTATATTCTTTTGTATCTCTCGAAGATTTTTCTCCATTGGATTCAGAATCCTCTCCTCTTCTTTCCTGAGATCCCTGAGTAAGCTCTGCTCTTTCTCAGTGATGATCTGGCGCAGTTCAGCAAACTGGGATGTGATGTGGGTCTGAACGCTGTGTGACTGTTCCTGTCGAATGAAAGGTGATAAATTTACTGTATTGCTGTGTTGTATTTTCCTATGACATTAAGGTGACCATTCGGTCCATTGAAGACCATGCTAGTTCTGAGAGCAATCCAGTCAACCCCATTCCCTCACGTTTTCCTGAAACCTATTCTCCCTCAATGACCCATTAACTCCCACCCGATTCACATACAGCATCCCCAAACCTCACAGGGTTAATTGTAATTAACTATTTTTCCAGCATGTCCTTGGGATGTGTCTGAAACTGTTGCGGTCACAGGGAGATCATGCAAACTCCACACAGACAGCCTCAGGGGTCAGGACCGAAACCAGGTCACTGGAGCTGCTCGGCTATTCTGCTTTAAAGGGAGCAAAACTATGCAGTAATCTCAGAAATTCCGCTCAGGAAGCCTCACCCGAACTCCGGAAATCTTCTCTTTCTGTTGCTGCTCCTTTTCCTGGAAGTCTGATTTCTTTTTTGTGAGAGAGTCTAAGGAAGATTTCAACTGATCCTGGAAGTCAGAGAGCGATGGAAGTCGAAGCAAAGATACAACAAAATAAACAGGCGATCAAACCGATTATCACACACAAAATGCTGGAGGAACTCAATGAGTCAGGCAGCATCTATGCAGGGGAAATAAACGGTCGGTATTTCGGGATGTGACCCTTCATTAGGACTGGGAAGGAATGGGGCAGAAGCCAGAATAAAAAGGTTGGGGAAGAGAACCAGCTGACAGGTGACGGGTGAGACAACGTGAGGGGGGACGTGGGGGAAGTGATGAAGTGAGAAGCTGAGAGGACACAGGTGGAAGAGGAAAAGAGCTGAAGGAGGATTCTGATACGAGAAGACAATCGACCATGGAAGAAACGGGAGGAACTGGGGCTGTTTGGGGCCTGAATGGTGGCGAGGGAGGAGGTGTAGGAGTAGCACTTGCCCCGCTTGCGGGAGTCAGTGCCAGGAGGGAGATCAGTGGAGAAGAGCGGGTGGATAAGGGAGTTACGTAGAGAACGATGCCCGCAAAGAGCGGAGAGTTGTGAGGAGGGGTGGGGTTTGTCTGAGGGAGGGAAAGATATACTTGGTGGTAGAATCCCGTCGGGGATAGTGAAAGGTGTGGAGAATCCGTTGGTTATTGAAGCTCCTGTGGTGATCCGGTGGAGAAAGAATCAAATTCTGTTTAGTTTTACCTTATAGATTTTAACAGCTTCTTCAATCGGCATGAAGCGGTGCTCTCTGCGTTCCTGCGCATCTCTACAGACCAGACAGATCAGTGTCTTGTCCGTTTCACAAAACAGCTTCAGTTCTTCCTGATGTTCCTCGCAGTGAAGTTTACTTTCCTTCCCTTTCGGATTCAGCTTTAGATTTCGAGCTTTTTCAGCCAGATTTGCTAAGGCCCGATTGACCCTGAGGGTGCGGTCAGCAAACACCTCTCTACATTCCGGGCAGGAGTTTCTCTTCTCCCTTTCCCAACACCGTGTGATACAAGAGCGACAGAAGTTGTGCCCACACTCCAGTATAACCGGATCGGTGAAAAAATCCAGGCAGACGGGACAAATTACCTCCTCGGTCCAGCTCTCGGACGGTCCTTTCGATGCCATGTTAACTGCTAGCACTTCCTGATTCAGAATGCTTTCACATTCGGGGAGCTGCTGATCCCCTGCAGTACCGCGATTGTCCACTACACGCGCTGCAGTACCAGGGAATGAATATTATGCAGCTGTTCCGTGTTCGGTGGGAAGAGTTCGCGGTAATGTCAATATCAGGGTGGGTTCAGAAACGCATCAAACAGGTCGAAAATAAAAACTAGGCCATGGACTTGTTGCTAGGTATACATGGAGAGGTGGTAAATTGGATTAGACATTGGCTCAATGGAAGAAGCCAAAGAGTGGTAGTAGAGAATTGCTTCTGCGAGTGGAGGCCCGTGACTAGTGGTGTGCCACAGGGATCAGTGCTGGGTCCATCGTTATTTGTCATCTATATCAATGAGCTGGATGATAATGTGGTAAATTGGATCAGCAAATTTGCTGATGATACAAAGATTGGAGGTGTAGTAGACAGTGAGGAAGGTTTTCAGAGCCTGCAGAGGGACTTGGACCAGCTGGAAAAATGGGCTGAAAAATGGCAGATGGAATTCAATACAGACAAGTGTGAGGTATTGTACGTTGGAAGGACAAACTAAGGTGAACATACAGGGTTAATGGCAAGGCACTGAGGAGTGCAGTAGAACAGAGGGATCTGGGAATACAGATACAAAATTCCCTGAAAGTGGCGTCACAGGTAGATAGGGTCGTAAAGAGAGCTTTTGGTACATTGGCCTTTATTAATCAAAGTATTGAGTCTAAGAGCTGGAATGTTATGATGAGATTGTATAAACATAGAAACATAGAAACATAGAAAATAGGTGCAGGAGTAGGCCATTCGGCCCCTCCAGCCTGCACCGCCATTTATTATGATCATGGCAGATCATCCAACTCAGAAACCTGCACCAGCCTTCCTGCCATACCCCCTGATCCCCGTAGCCACAAGGGCCATATCTAACTCCCTCTTAAATATAGCCAATAAACTGGCCTCAACTGTTTCCTGTGGCAGAGAATTCCACAGATTCACCACTCTCTGTGTGAAGAAGTTTTTCCTAATCTCAGTCCTAAAAGGCTTCCCCCTTATCCTCAAACTTTGACACCTCGTTCTGGACTTCCCCAACATCGGGAACAATCTTCCTGCATCTAGCCTGTCCAATCCCTTTAGGATTTTATACGTTTCAATCAGATTCCCCCTCAATCTTCTAAATTCCAACGAGTACAGGCCTAGTTCATCCAGTCTTTCTTCATATGAAAGTCCTGCCATCCCAGGAATCAATCTGGTGAACCTTCTTTGTACTCCCTCTATGGCAAGGATGTCTTTCCTCAGATTAGGGGACCAAAACTGCACACAGTACTCCAGGTGTGGTTTCACCAAGGCCTTGTACAACTGCAGTAGTACCTTCCTGCTCCTGTACTCGAATCCTCTCGCTATAAATACCAGCATACCATTCGCCATTTTCACCGCCTGCTGTACCTGCATGCCCACTTTCAATGACTGGTGTATAATGACACCCAGGTCTCGCTGCATCTCCCCTTTTCCTAATCGGCCACCATTCAGATAATAATCTGTTTTCCTATTTTTGCCACCAAAGTGGATACCTTCACATTTATCCACATTAAATTGCATCTGCCATGAATTTGCCCACTCACCCAACCTATCCAAGTCACCCTGCATCCTCTTAGCATCCTCCTCACAGCTAACACTGTCGCCCAGCTCCGTGTCATCCGCAAACTTGGAGATGCTGCATTTAATTCCCTCATCCAAGTCATTAATATACATTGTAAACAACTGGGGTCCCAGCACTGAGCCTTGCGGTACCCCACTAGTCACTGCCTGCCATTCTGAAAAGTCCCGTTTATTCCCACTCTTTGCTTCCTGTCTGCTAACCAATTCTCTATCCACATCAATATCTTACCCCCAAAACCGTGCGCTTTAAGTTTGCACACTAATCTCCTGTGTGGGACCTTGTCAAAAGCCTTTTGATAATCCAAATATACCACATCCACTGGTTCTCCCTTATCCACTCTACTAGTTACATCCTCAAAAAATTCTATGAGATTCGTCAGACATGATTTCCCTTTCACAAATCCATGCTGACTTTGTCCGATGATTTCACCGTTTTCCAAATATGCTGTTATCACATCTTTGATAACTGACTCCAGCAGTTTCCCCACCACCGACGTTAGGCTAACCTATCTATAATCCCCCGGTTTCTCTCTCCCTCCTTTTTAAAAAGTGGGGTTACATTAGCCACCTTCCAATCCTCAGGAACTAGTCCATAATCTAACGAGTTTTGAAAAATTATCACTAATGCATCCACTATTTCTTGGGCTACTTCCTTAAGCACTCTAGGATGCAGACCATCTGGCCCTGGGGATCTATCTGCCTTTAATCCCTTCAATTTACCTAACACCACTTCCCTACCAACATGTATTTCGCTCAGTTCCACTATCTCACTGGACCCTCTGTCCCCTACTATTTCTGGAAGATTATTTATGTCCTCCTTCGTGAAGACAGAGCCAAAGTAATTATTCAATTGTTCTGCCATGTCCTTGCTCCCCATAATCAATTCACCTGTTTCTATCTGTAGGGGACCTACATTTGTCTTTACCAGTCTTTTCCTTTTTACGTATCTATAAAAGCTTTTACAGTCAATTCTTATGTTCCCTGCCAGTTTTCTCTCATAATCTTTTTTCCCCTTCCTGTTTAAGCCCTTTGTCCTCCTCTTCTGATCTCTGAATTTTTTCCCAGTCCTCAGGTGAGCCACTTTTTCTGGCTAATTTGTATGCTTCTTCTTTGGAATTGATTCTATCCCTAATTTCTCTTGTCAGCATGGGTGCACTACCTTCCCTGATTTAAACTTTTGCCAAACTGGGATGAACAATTGTTGTAGTTCATCCATGCAATCTTTAAATGCTTGCCATTGCATATCCACCGTCAATCCTTTAAGTGTCATTTGCCAGCCTATCTTAGCTAATTCACGTCTCATACCTTCAAAGTTACCCCTCTTTACGTTCAGAACCTTTGTTTCTGAATTAACTATGTCACTCTCCATCTTAATGAAGAATTCCACCATATTATGGTCACCCTTACCCAAGGGGCCTCTCACGACAAGATTGCTAATTAACCCTTCCTCATTCCTCAAAACCCAGTCTAGAATAGTCTGCTCTCTAGTTGGTTCCTCGACATGTTGGTTCAAAAAATCCATCCCGCATACATTCCAAGAAATCCTTCTTCCTCAGCACCTTCACCAATTTGTTTCACCCAATCTACATGTCGATTGAAATCACCCATTATAACTGCTGTTCCTTTATTGCACACATTTCTAATTTCCTATTCAATACCATCTCCGACCTCACTACTACTGTTAGGTGGCCTGTACACAACTCCCACCAGCGTTTTCTGCCCCTTAGTGTTACGCAGCTCTGCCCATATCGATTCCACATCTTCCCGGCTTATGTCCTTCCTTTCTATTGCGTTAATGTCATCTTTAACCATAAGGCATTGGTGAGGCCGAATCTGGAGTATTGTGTTCAGTTTTGGTCACCAAATTACAGGAAGGATATAAATAAGGTTGAAAGAGTGCAGAGAAGGTTTACAAGGATGTTGCCAGGCTTGAGAAACTCAGTTACAGAGAAAGGTTGATTAGGTTAGGACTTTATTCCCTGGAGCGTAGAAGAATGAGGGGAGATTTGACAGAGGTATATAAAATTATGATGGGTATAGATAGAGTGAATGCAAGCAGGCTTTTTCTGCTGAAGCAAGGGGAGAAAAAAAAACAGAGGACATGGGTTAAGGGTGAGGGGGGAAAAGTTTAAAGGGAACATTAGCGGGGGCTTCTTCACACAGAGAGTGGTGGGAGTATGGAATGAGCTGCCGACGAGGTGGTAAATGCGGGTTCTTTTTTAACATTTAAGAATAAATTGGACAGATACACGGATGGGAGGTGTATGGAGGGATATGGTCCGTGTGCAGGTCGGTGGGACTAGGCAGAAAATGGTTCGGCACAGCCAAGAAGGGCCAAAAGGCCTGTTTATGTGCTCTAATTTTTCTATGGTTTCTATGGACTGCCCAAGCCCCGCTGCAAAAGGAGGAGGGTCGGGCATGGATCTAGGCACCCCATCCCGTGAAAACCCAGTGAGACAAAAACGTCAGCTGAATCTCCACAGGCCTCATCCCTGGGATCAGAAGGACTTTCCCCTGAAGATCATTGAAGTCGTGTGGTGAAAGGAGAAGCCACAGGGCTGATCAACCTTCGCCCTGGACAGGGGACTCTGGCGAGCTGCTGCTGGCGGCCTGTGCCCCGAAAGGCCTGCGGGGCTGACGAAGAAACAGAACAGAAATGAAGGCGGAGGGTAGAGCCTGGTTCCGTCTCAGGCAGGACTGAAAGGGACAAGTTCTGAAACGAGAGGCACAAGAGACTGCAGATGCTGGAATCCCGAGTCAGAAACGTGATACTGGAGGAACTGAGCGGGACAGGCAGCATCTGTGGAGAGAAACGTACAATCGACTTTCCGGGTAGAGATCCTTCATCTGGCCTGTCGATTGTCCATTTCCCTCCACAGATGCTGCCTGACCCGCTCAGTTCCCCCAGCAGCTCGTTTTCATTTTTCTCCATGTCTAAAGAAAGTCAGATTGGGGTGTAAAACGGTGGTAAATATTGAAAGTAGCTACTAAATTAGTTCATGCCATGAAACTGGGGACGTGGAGAGAACTTTGTGCTGTGTGGAGACAGATGCAGTGGTGATGACCGACCCGTGGCTGCAGGAAAAAGCACAGGACTGGACACTCTTTGTCATAGGGTGGAAAACATTACTTTTTTCGGTGAAATCCTGATTTCGAATGTCCTTCTTTTGAAAAACTTCGTGACTTAACTCATGTCCGTCCCGACTCCAACAGAAGGCTCGGTCTCGCTCTTTCTGGACTCCTTCCAGAAGTTGATTTTTTAAAAAATCAAAATAAACTTTATTCACCCTTCTAATATTCGGAAGGATAAACCGTGCAGTGCCTTTATCCAATCAATTTTCATTCGTTGTCAGTGCGGTATTTCGTGTTCTTTTACATTCATTAAAACCGATAGGACCGTTGTCGCTCATGTGCCCCCTGGGGTGGTTCACTACGACAATAATGAGAGGCTTCCTCAGCCAACCCGGCCCCTCCCTGTCCAGTCGTTGGGGAACCCGATAGTTTCAATGGCGTCTCTGCAGCCTGGAAGGGACCATTAACAGTGGATCCCAGTGGGAAACCCTGTTCTACGGACAACTCCATTTGATGACAGACAAACAAGTTTCGGGCATCTTTCACCGAGTTAGTGATCTTCCGTTTTCCTGTGCGTCCCGGGAACAGCCCGCGGATCAGTGACCCTTCTGTCACGCAGCTGCTGTGGCACAGGCCCTTGCATCTTTCTCCACATATCTTCGCCATCCCACAGTCCGCAAAGAGGTGAGTGACCGTCCCGTCTCCACTGCAGTAATCTCGGGCAGCGCGCTGTGGGAGTGATCTCCGGGCATGCAGCAAGGATCAGACTGGGAGGGTTTCTCTCGCCGCCAGACAGGTAAGGTCTTGGTGCCTGTTGGTGAGATCTGGTGATGAGGCATTCTGCCAGATGGTCTGGACTGTCTGCTCAGAGAACCACTCCGCTGTGTCTATCCAGTCCTTCCCCTGTAGTAGCTGCAGGATATTCCGGGCTGACCACTGCGCGGTATTCTTGTAGTCAAAGCTGCTGAAACAACTGTGACCAGCCTCAATAACACAAGGTTCACATGGAGAGGTTTTCTGACTGAGACAGACACAGTCTCACAGGGTGTTTACAGGGTAAGGGCAGGACTGATGTTTCCTTCCGCTGGGCAATGGAACCAGGGATCACAGACTCAAAATCCGAGGTCACCTCAGCAGGACTGAGATGAGGAGAAATTTCCCCTTCCAGAGCGCGGTGAATATTTGGAACTTTCTCAACAGGGTTTCTAAATTCAAAAGACATATTTCGGGGCTCGGCGATGTTCGGAACGTTGAAGGAAAGTGGCGCTGAGGTCAAAGATCAACCATGTTCTGAGCGAGGGGCAGAACAGCGCAATGGACCGAATCGCCACGCCTGCACCTGTTTCTTACTTTCTAAAACACGAATTAACCTTTGTGCCTCGCTCTCCCCTGACCTTCAGCCTGTCGGATTGCACATGGGAGCGGTGAGAGCTCCAGAGATCCGTCGGGAGCCGCTGCGGTTATTTCATGTCTCGTTATTTATTGCTATTTCTTTATATTTGCATTTGCACAGTTTGTTGTCTTCACTGGTTGATCTTTCACTGCCTGCTTCTGTTATGGTTACTATTCTATAATTTTTCTCAGTATGTCCGCAGGGAAATGACTTCCGGGGTTGTATGTGGTGACTTATCTGCACTCTGACAATAAAGTTTACGTTTAAATTTGAATTTCGGAGAACTTGCTTTGATTCTGGGAACAAACTGTGACTGACATCTCCAGCTCCGGGCAGCAGCCCGCCCTCAGACACATCCACAGCCATTCAGCGACCAGTTCTGGGAGAAGGATGCTCTCATTGGCTGAGGGGTGTCAGTGGGCGGGACGCTGAGCGCTGGAGGCGGGCCGGAGTCTGGAACCGGGACCGAGTGAGGCCGGAGACCGGGAGCTGCGCCTCGGGTTTCGGCTGCAACACCGGCGGGTCCTGAATCCTTTCGAAGGCAGAGCTGAAGAGACTGGCGGAGATTCCGTGAGATGTTTCAGCTACACGGAGGGTGCCCGGCGTTTCCCCGCCGAGGATCGGGGCCTGTTGTCTCGAGTTCCCCCTCAAGACCGATTCCCTGCTGCTGGGAGACGGGAGCTGCCCCGCAGCGGCTGCCGATGGATCTCCGGTGCTCTCACCGCTCCCCTGTGCAATCCGAATGGCTGAAGTCCAAGGGAGAACAAGGCACAAAGGTAAACTCGTGCTTTAGAAAATAAGAAACAGGAGCAGGCGTGGTCATTCGGCCCGTTGCGCCTGTTCTACCCTTTCCTCAGAATACACCCGATCTTTGATCTCAGCGCCACTTTCCTGCAAAGTTTCCAGCTTCGCAGAGCCCCTAAATTTGGCTTTTGAATTTAGAAACCTTGTGAAGAAAATTCCAAATATTCACCACAATCTGGGTGAGGAAATTTCTGCTGCACCCTGTGAACCTGTGTCTGTCTCAGTCAGACCACCTCTTATTTCTCTAGTTTTGAGACAGGCCCAGTCAATGTAATCTCTCTGAGGACACAACCAGAACCCTGAAATCAATCTGGGAAAATTCTTCATTCCCTTTATCCCATAGACTGTCTCCGGGAAGGAGACCAGACCTGTGCACAGTGTTCCATGTAGGCCCTCAACGGGACCCCACATACCTTCAGAGGAGCTTTGTATTCTTGTATTAGACCATAAAACCATTTTCCCTATAATGTCTGTTTAACCATTTCATCATGGCTGATCCAATTTTCCTGTCTCCAGCCATCTCCTGCCGCACCCTACACCCCGTATCCCGTTATGCCGTGACCAATCAAAAATCATTCAACCTCTGTCTTCAATATGCATAATGACTTGGCCTCCCAAGCTGCCTAGGGTAAAGGTTTCCGCAGACTCAGTTCTCTCTGCTTCAGAAATTCCTCCTCATCTCCATTTCAAAAGGACGCCCCTCTATTTTGAGGCTATGTCTCTGGTCTTAGACACGCCCACCAGAGGAAACATCTTCTCCACACTCACTCCATCACGGTCCTTCAGTATTCAATAGGTTTCAATTCGGGTAACCTTCAGTCTGCTGAATTCCAGTGAATTCAGGCCCAGAGCCATCGAACGATTTTCATATAACAAGCCATTTAATCCTGGAATCATTTTCATGAACCGCATTTGAGCCCTTCCCAGTTTCAGCTCACCCTTTCCAAGATAAGGAACACAAAACTGCTCTCAGTACTCCAAGTGAGGCCTCACCAGTGCTTTATAAAGACTCAACATTACATCTTTGCATTTATAGTCTCGTCCTCTTCAAATGAATGGTGACAACACATATGCCTTCCTCACCACAGACTCCTGCAAATTAACATTCAGGGAATCCTGCACAGGGACTCTCAAATCCCTATGCATCTCAGTTTTTGAATTTTCTCTCCATTTAGAAAATAGTCCAGGTACTCCATAAGAACCATAAGACATAAGAGCAGAATTAGGCCATCTGGCCCATCGAGTCTGTTCCACCATTCAATCATGGCTGATCCTTTATTTTAAAATCTCCTCCTCAACCCCAGATCCCAGCCTTCTCCCCATAACCACTGATGTCATGTCCAAACAAGAAGCTGTCAATCTGCATTAAATACACCTAACGACCTGACACCACAGCTTCATGTGGCAACAAATTCCACAAATTCACCACCCTTTGGCTGAAGAAATTTCTTTGCATCTCTGTTTTGAAAGGGTGCCCCTCTATTCGGAGGCTGTGCCCTCTTGTCCCGGACTCTCCCAGCATGGGAAACATCCTTTCTATATCTACTCTGTCTTGGCCTTTCAATATTCTAAAGGTTTCAATGAGATCTCCCCTCATCCTTCTGAATTCTAGTGAGTACAGACCCAGAACCATCAAACGTTCCTCGTATGATAACCCTTTCATTCCTGGAATCATCCTTGTGAACCTCCTCTGGACCCTCTCCAATGCCAGCACATCTTTTCTCAGATGAGGGGGCCAAAACTGTTCACAATACTCAAGGTGAGGCCTCACCAGTGCCTTATAAATCCTCAGCATCACCTCCTTGCTCTTGTATTCTAGACCTCTTGAAATGAGTGCTAACATGACATTTGCCTTCCTCATCACCGAACCAACTCAACCTGCAAGTTAACCTTCAGGGTGTTCTGCACAAGGACTCCCAAGTCCATGTGCAGCTCAGATTCCTGGATTTTCTCCCCATTTAGAAAATATTCCACACGATTATTTCTACTGCCAAAGTGCCTGACCAGGTATTTTACAACATTCTATTTAATTTGCCACTTTCTTGCCCATTCTCCTTATCTGCCTAAGTCCTTCTGCATCGTAGCTGATTTCTCAACAGTACCTGCCCCTCCACCAATCTTCGTGTCATCTGCAAACTTGGAAACAAAGCCATCTATTCCATCATCTAAATTATTAATATACAGAATAAAAAGAAATGGTCCCAACACCGACCACTGTGGAACACCACTAGTCACTGGCAGCCAACCAGAAAATGATCTTTTTATTCCCACTTGCTGCCTCCTACCAATCAGCCAATGTTCCAACCATATTAGTAACTTTCCTGTAATACCATAGGCTCTTAACTTGGTAAGCAGTCTCATGTGTGGCACCTTGTCAAAGGCCTTCTGAAAGTCCCCATACATCCCCTTTATCTATCCTACTTGTAATCTCCTGAAAGAATTCCACAAATTCATCAGGTAAGATTTTCCCGAAAGGAAACCATTCTGACTTTGTACTATCTTGTCCTATGTCACCAAGTTCTCCATCAGCTCATCCTTAACAATTGACTCTAACATCTTCCGAACCACTGAGGCCAGGATAACTGGTCTATAATTTCCTTTCTGCTGCCTTCCTCCTTTCTTAAAGAGTGGAGTGACATTTGCAATTTTCCAGTCCTCTGGCACCATGCCAGAGTCCATTGATTTTTGAAAGATCATTTCTAATTCCACAACAATTTCTGATGCTCCCTCTTTCAGAACCCTAGGGTGCAGTTCCTTTGGTCCGGGGGACTTACGTACCTTTAGGTCTTTCAGCTTTTTGAGCACCTTTTCCCTTGAAACAGTAACTGCACTTAATTCTCTTCCTTCACACATTACAACATCAGACATACTGCTAGTGTCTTCCACAGTGAAAACTGACACAAAATACTCATTTAGTTCATCAGCCATCTCCTTGTCCCCTGTTATGATTTCTCCTGCCTCATTTTCTAGCGGTCCTTTATCCACTGACATTTCTCCTTTATTTTTAACATACTTGAGAAAACTCTTACTATCCACATCATTATCATTTGCTAGTTTGTTTCAGATTTCATCTTTTCCCTTCTAATGATTTTTAATTGCTCTCTGTAGGGTTTTAAAACTGTTCCAATCGTCTACCTTCCCACTAACTTTTGCTTTGTTGGGAGACTTGTATATAACTGCCATCAATGTCCAGTTACCCTTGCAGTTTCTTAATTCAATCTACAATGATTCAACATGTTCTGACTCTATGTCACATCTTTCTACTGATTTGATGCCATTCTTTACCGGTAGAGCCACATCACCCCCTCTGCCAACCTTCCAATATCACGTGTAAACTGGGACATTCTGCTCCCAACTATAACCATCCTTCAGCCACCATTCAGTGATGGCCACAACATCAGACCGGGCAATCTGTAATATTGCAACAACAAGATCATCCATCTTACTTCTTATACTACGCGCATTTAGATACAGCAACTTGAGTACCGTATTTGCTATCCTTTCTGACTTTGCATCCCTAATGATTTGTTGGCTGCAGCTAAGTCCCAACACCTGCCTGCCCTTCCTGACAATCTGACTGCATGCTGTTTTCACTTTTTTACCATCCATCTTAATCTGAGCCTTTTCCCTCCGATTCCCACCCCGCCCTGCCAAGTTAGTTTACACCCTCCGCAACAGCTCTACAAATCTGCCCGTGATAATAATGGTCCCCCTCGGTTGCAGGTGCAACCTGTCACTTTTGAACATGTCAAACCCTCAGAAGAGATCCCAGCTATCGAAGAACCTGAAGCCCGGTCATCTGCACCAGCTTCTCAGCCGTGTATTTATCTGTCAAATCATCGTGTTTCTGCCATCACTGGCACGTGGCACAGGGAGCAATCCAAAAATTACTACCCAGGAGTTCCTGCTTCTCAGCTTTCTACCTAGCTCTTGAAATTCTCTTTTCAGGACCTCATTGCTTTTCCTTCCTATGTCATTGGTATCAATATGTACCAAGACAACTGGCTGCTCCCCCTGCCTCTCCAAAGTGTTGTGGATGTGATCTGAGACGTCCCTGACCCTGGCACCTGGGAGGCAACTTACCATCCGGGTGTCCTGCTCACGTCCACAGCATCTCCTGTCTGTTCCCCTCACTGTCGAATCCCCTGTCACTACCGGTCTCTCCTTCTGTCTCTTTCCCTTTTAGTCAACCCTTTTATTTCTGAAACCACAGTGCATGACCATACACTTGCCAACACTGTATGCCATCTGCCACTTCACTGCTCATTCTCCTAATCTGTCTTAAGTCCTTCTGTAGCCATTCTATTTTATCAAAACTTCCTGCCCCACCTCCGATCTTTGTATCGTCTGCAAACTTTGCTGCAAAGCCATCAATTCTATCATCCAAAATCATTGACATGTAACATAAAATGAATTGGCCCAACAGAGACTCCTGTAGAACACCACTCGTCTCCGGCAGCCGACCAGAAAAGGCTCCCTTGATTCCCACTCTGCCTTCCAGCAGTCAGCCTCTGCTTTTTCCCTGCTAGAATCTTTCTGTAATACCATGGTCTTGTACCTTGTTAAGCAGCCTTGTGTGTGGCACCTTGTCAACACATTAACCGATTCTCCCTTGTCTATTCTGCTTGTTATTTCTTCAAAGCATTCCAGCAAATTTGGCAGGCAAGATTTTATCTTGAGGAAACCATGTTTACTACCTTATATTTTATCATGTGCCTCCAAGTACCCTGACACCACATCCTTAGCAATCGACTCCAATGTCCTCCCACCGACCGACATCAGATTAAATGGCCTATTAAATTTCCTTTCTTCTTCTTTTCTTCCTTCTTGAAGAGTAGAGTGACATTTGCAATTTTCCAATCTTCGGAAACCATTCCAGAATCTAGCGATTCTTGAAAGATCATTACAAATGTCTCCACAGTCTCTTCAGCCACATCTTTCAGAACCCTGGGGCATACACCATCTGATCCAGGTGACATCTACCCTCAGTTTTCCAAGAACCTTCTCCCTACTGATGGTTACTTTACACACTTCATGACCCTTGACACCAGCAACTTCCACCGTTCTGTTAGTGTCTTCAAAAGTGAAGAATGATGCAAAATACTTTTTCAGTTCATTTGCCATCTCATTGTTCTCCATTACTAACTCTCCAGCAGGCTGATATCTCCTCTCAGTTCTCTTTTACACTTTATGTATCTGAAGAAATTTTGGTATCCTTTTGAATATTATCGGCTAGTTTACTTTCATATTCCATCTTTACTTCTTTAATGATTTTTAGTTGCCTTCATCAGTTGGTGTTTAAAACTTTCCCAACTCACTCATGTGTGCATTTCAAAATGACAATAAAAGAGGACAGAGTCTTCTCATAATCTAAAAAAAAAATTCTGCTCCATTATATACCCTCTCTTTGGCTTTTATTTCAGCTTTGAATTCTCTTGACAGACATGGTTTGTGTCAGCTCACCTTTAGAATACTTCTTCTTTGGTGTGTATATATCCTGTGCCTTCCCAATTGCTTCCAGAGGTTCCAGCCATTGCTGCTCTGCCGTCCTCCCTGCCAGTGTTCTTTTCCAATCAGTTCAGGCCAACTCCTCTCTCATGCCTCTGTAATTCCTTTTACACCACTGTAATACTGATACATCTGATTTTACCTTCTCCTCCTCAAATTTCAGGGTGAATTCAATCATATTTTACCGGAAGGAATTTTTTTTTTTACCTTAAGCTCTCTAATCAATTCCAGGATTCATTGCAGAATACCTCTCGTGGGCTCAGCCACAGCGAGCCATCTCGAGGGCATTCTACAAATTCCCCCTATTTGAAACTAGCGGCAACCTAATTTTCCCAATCTGCCTGCATATTGAAATCCACCATGACTGTTGTAACTTTGCCCTTTGGCATGCATTTTCTACTTCGCACTGGAATTTGTAGACCACATCCTTACTACTGTTTGGTGGTCTGTACATACCCCCCATTAGGGTATTTTTACACTTGCAATGTCTCAGCTCTCTCCACAATGATTCAACACCTTCCGAGCCATTGTCACCTCTTTCTACTGATTGAATTTCCTTGTTTAACAACAGAGCCATACCACCCTCTCTGCCTTGCTGCCTGTCCTTTCAATGCAATGAGTGTCCTTGGACAGAACCAGTTATAGTCTGCTTTCAGCCATGATTCAGTGATCCCTGCCAATCTATAACTGTGCTACAAGTTCATCGGCCTTCCTCTGTATACTGCACATATTCAAATATAACACCTTCAGTCCTGTATTCACCTTTTTCTATTCTGTCCACCTTTTACATTGGCAACTCCTCCTGTTGACTGCAATGTTGCCCTGTCATCAGCCTCTCCTCGCCAGGAGTCTCACTACACTTTGCCTCTTTTTATCCCAATAAAATTATATGTTCATCATTTTTAAAGGCTTCCCAAAGAATGAACTTGCGTTATCATTTATAGCTTTGACCTGATGTTTTCAGATCTATTTGCTAACTTTTAATTACTTTGTGATGAGCTGCATTTTTATCTGACTGCATTGTTTACAGTTTAATAAACAACAATTGACTTTGATTCCTGCTTAGTTCTCCACTGCCTGACAATATGCAAGCACAAATACAAATGAAAAGCAGGAGTGAGATACTTGGGTCTTCTCTACCAGTTATTAACATTAATGGTGATCCAGATGTGACCTCAATTCTCCTTTCTCCATGGCTCTGTTGCTTGTGGAGAATCTAATTTTGGCTTAAAGTTACTCAAAGACTGCTTCGAATATCCTTGAAGGAAGAAAGTCCCAAGGACTAAAAACCCTCTGAGAAAAAAAACACATTGTCTAATCTGTTTGAAATGAATAGCCCTCATACAGTAACCGGAGTGATGGAATGTAATGTCATTTCCACATTTACTCTGCCATCTCCTCCTGCTCTTCCAAATCCAAAAGAAACAAGACTAGATTGTCCGGCATTCCCCATAAGACAATCTGCCTGTTCCATTCAATATTCCAGTAAACCTACTCTGAACTACTAATAAAAGGAAAAAATGCAGTACACAGGGAAGATGAAAGAAAGATGAGCTTTATTTTACACAAGTACATCGGAATATTGAATGACAATTAAACGTGTTGTTTGTGTCAATGACCAACACAGCCCGAAGATGTGCTGTGGGCACCGAACAAGTGTTGCCATGTTTCCAGTGCCAACATAACATGCCCACAACTTACTAACCCGGACCTGTTTGTCTTTCGGAATGTGGGAGGTGTTACATACCTCAAGAAGATCTGTGATTTTTTTTTGTGAGAATGATGTAATGATATTTTGGAGGTCCCCTGATGTAATTTTCCTGCCGATGTGAGGTCACGTGATGACATGTGCTCCACGGGTATATAAGGGAAGACCTCAGATGACGCAGTTAGCTTTTAGTTTTTAGTTTTCCAGCTAGAAAGTGCATCTGTGTCTCCGTTTCTGTTGCATATTTGTTTTTATGGCGCAGTTTCATTTTTAAAACGGAGTGTTGTGTTCTGTTGCAAGGTACAATAGTGCTGGATTGGAAATTTTTGCTAGATGTGTTGATGTACCTTATTCCAGCAGTAGTATGGGAGAGTGAAGACTTTATTGAAGTACAGGACCTGAAGGATTGAGAGGAGTCGGCATGGTTTGGCAGTTTAACAAATAATCGACCTTATTGAGTCTTTGTTGAAGGAGTAGTGACCTACATCGAAGATAACTCTTGCCAATAGAGAAAAGGGTTCATGCAAGGTGCTCTCCAGAATTTAAGGTCAGTTGTTTTAAACTGTTTATTTCCTGCACCGTGAATCCTTTGGACAGAACCAACAGGAAAGACGTTTCTATGAAGAAATCCTTCTCCGGAGAAGTCTCTCCCAATTGAACGTATAAATCTGTTGGACTTTCGAATTTACCATTTTAAGAACTATATCTGACTTTACCGCTTTAAGAACTGTTTTCGGATTTAACACTTTAAGAACCAGGGCCGAGTGACGATTTGTTGAACGGCTGCATAGCGGTTAACTTCCAGTTAAGGTTTTCGTTTCTTTTTGTTTGTTGTTTATCCGTGTTTAATAAATGTTTGGTTGTTTTTATATAACTTGTCTCGATTGATACTCATTATTACCGGTTACGTAACAGAGGAAACGGGAGCATCCAGAGGAAACCCAGGTCCTCACGGGGAGAACAGCGGCAGGAATTGAAACCCAGTCTTCCAATTGCTGGGGCTGTGAAGAGTGAAGTTAACTGCTACATTACCATGTCCCCTGGATTGCATCCTTCTCTTTGCAATAGTCTCCGACAAAACCAAGGTATACTTAAACACTGGGAACACAATTAACATTTCAGAATAGATGTCACCTTGTTGCTAAGAAAGCTTATTTTGCCATTTGCAATGAGATTTTTTTTTGCTCAAACCCTAACTCATGCCTTGCTTATCACTGAGTTTGACTGCCCCCATTTTTTCCTGGGTGGACATTTTAAACGTCAGACAAGACGAAAGAACATCAGCGAGTTCACACCGGAGAGAAGCCCAGTTCAGCTGCTCAGACCGTGGGAAGGGGTTCAGACACTTATTCAGTCTGAGGAATCATCAGTGAGTTCACACTGGGGAGAAGCTGTTCGCCTGTTCTATTTGTTGGAAGGCATTCATTCAATCATCCCACCTACTGGCACACCAGTCAGTTCACACTGGGGAGAGGCTGCTCACCTGATCTGAATGTGGGAAGAGATTCACTCGGTCATCCAACCTTGTCTTGCACAACCGGGTTCACACTGGGGAGACATTTTCAATCAGCTGCATGCTGGATATTTCTCCATCTCAGTTGCTGAGTCCAGAGGAAAGTTCAAAACTGACTGTCGGTGCCGAACTCAGCAAATATTGCTGCTGTTCATCAAACTCAGCAACTTATTGAAACTTATTGGCCAGTGTGAGCTCGGTAGTGACTCACAAGGGTGGATGACTGAATCCCGTCCCACAGTCTGAGCAGGTGAAAGGTCTCTCCCCAGTGTGAACTGACTGGTGTACCAATACTGGTGAGATGATCGAGTGAATCACGAATGGAACAGGTGAATGGCTTCTCTCCGGTGTAAACTCACTGGTGTCTCTGTATGCTGGATGACCGAGTGAATCCCTTACAACAGTGGGAGCAGGTGAATGGTGTCTGCCCAGTGTGAACTTGCTGAAGAGGCAGCAGATCAGACGACTGAGTGAATCGCTGCAGACTGACAAAGACTGGGGATGAGAATTCAGTCTTACAGAGACAGGGGATGAGAATTCAGTCTGACAGAGACAGGGGCTGAGAATTCAGTCTGACAGAGACAGGGGATGAGAATTCACTCTGACAGAGACAGGGGCTGAGAATTCAGTCTGACAGAGACAGGGGCTGAGAATTCAGTCTGACAGAGACTGGGGCTGAGAATTCAGTCTGACAAAGACTGGGGATGAGAATTCAGTCTGACAGAGACAGGGGCTGAGAATTCAGTCTGACAAAGACTGGGGCTGAGAATTCAGTCTGACAGAGACAGGGGATGATATCTTCAGTCCAGCAGAGACTGGGAGAGCAAACCGTTGACCCATTGATGGTCTCATTTCCAGTCTCTCCCCGACTGAAGCTCTCATCCCCGGTCTCTCCCGGACTGAAGGTCTCACACCCAGGCTCCGCCAGGCTGAAGGTCCCATCCCCAGTCTCTCCCCAACTGAAGGTCCCATCCCCAGTCTCTCCCCGACTGAAGGCCTCACACCTAGACGCACCCTGACTAAAGATTTCATTCCTAGTCTCCCCCTGACTGACAGTCTCATCCCCAGTCTCTCCTGAACTGAGGGTCTCACAGCCAGTCTCTCCTGGACTGAAGATCTCACACCCAGTGTCTACTGGATTGAGGTTCTCACACCCAGTCTCTCCCAGACTGAAGGTCTTATCCCCAGTTGCTCCCGGACTGAAGTTCCCATCCTGAGACTCTCCTGGGCTGAGGGTCCCGTTCGCCCCGTCTCTCCCGGGCTGAGGGTCCCGTTCCCGCCGTCTCTCCCGGGCTGAGGGTCCCGTTCCCGCCGTCTCTCCCGGGCTGAGGGTCCCGTTCCCCCCGTCTCTCCCGGGCTGAGGGTCCCGTTCCCCCCGTCTCTCCCGGGCTGAGGGTCCCGTTTCCCCCGTCTCTCCCGGGCTGAGGGTCCCGTTCCCCCCGTCTCTCCCGGGCTGAGGGTCCCGTTCGCCCCGTCACTCCGGGGCTGAGGGTCCCGTTCGCCCCGTCTCTCCCGGGCTGAGGGTCCCGTTCGCCCCGTCTCTCCCGGGCTGAGGGTCCCGTTCGCCCCGTCTCTCCCGGGCTGAGGGTCCCGTCCCCAGTGTCTTCTGAACTGAAGGTGTCATCCCCAGACTCTCCCGGACTGAAGGTCCCGTCCCCACTGTTTCCCAGATTGAGGATCCCATGACCAGTCTCTCCCAGGTCTCATCCCTGCTGAATTTTCCAATATTTTCTGTTTTTATTTCACCATGACTGTCTGAGCCCAGGTCATGTGGTAGGGGGGTTCAGACAGCCATTGCTGTACGATGGAGCTGAGTGGCTCAGCAGGAGGACTGGCTAATCTCCAGCTACCAGCATGGGACGGTGGGGCAGAATGGCCTGGACCACAGCCTTACCGATGAGATTCCAGTTCCCACTGAATCCCTCCCAGAGTTTTTCCATTTTCCCCATGGATGGCCGATGTAGATGTGATGATGATGGTCCCTACCCATGTATGGTCAATGGGGGAGGTTTCTCACAGTGGAGCCTCGTGGTCCCAGCACATCCACTGGCAATGAGGGAGGTTTCTCACAGGGAGGCTGGTGATGCTAATAGATCAATGGCTGATGACAGTGGTTTTTCACAGGGGAGGGGGCTGTCCCACCACATCCATTGCACATCGGGGAGATGCCTCACAAAAGAGGGATGTGGGCCCTGACCATCCACGGCCGATGTAATGAGGTTCCTCAACAGTGGATGGGGGAGGTTTCACTGCACACTCTTAATTAGTCAAAGCTTGCAGCTCATTGCAACACATGTAAATGCTGGAGGAACTCAGCAGGGCAGCACATGCATGGAAAAGAGAAAATAATTGATATTTTGGGTTAAGACCCTTCTTCAGCACTTCCCTGTCTCTGTACAAACAAAAATGTAACTACTTAGGCCAATAATGTATAAAATGTTTGATAAAAAACAGTAATAATTACAGTATTGAAAACCAACAGTCACTTTTGAACGTCACTCTGCATTCAGCAACTGTGAAGGTTAAATATCCAGCAGGCTTCTTATTTCAAACAGGAGACAACTGCAGATGCTGCAAATCCAAGTACACACACAGAATGCCGGAGAAACTCAGCACTCCGGGCAGCGTCTATGGAAGAGTACAGTCGACGCTTCAGGCCGAGACCCTTCAGCAGGACTGAAGGAAAATGATGAGGGGTCAGTGTTAGAGGGTGTGGGGAGAGGAGGGAGAAACACAAAGTCAGAGGTGAAACTGGGAGGGGAGATGCAAAGAGTTGGGAAGTTGACTGGTGAACGAGATACCGGGTTGGAGGTTGGGGAATCCAATAGGAGAGGACAGGCCATGGAAGAAAGACAAGGTGGAGGAGCACCAGACGGAGGTGATGTGCAGGCGAGATAAGGGGAGAAAGGGAAAAGGGGATGGGCAATAGAGGTGGGGCCGGGGCATTACCGGAAGTTCAAATAAATCGACATTCATGACCTCAGGTTGGAGGCTACCCAGACGGAATATAAAGTGTTGTTCCTCCAGTCTGGGTGTGGCCTCATTGCAATAGTGGTGTGTGTGTGTGTGTGTGTGTGTGTGTGTGTGGGGGGGGGGCGGCGGTTGGGATGGGTTGACGTCACAACGCGAATGGGAAGTGGAATTAAAATTGGTGTCACAGGGAGATCCTGCTTTTTCTGGCAGATGGAGGGCAGGTGCTTGGCTAAGCAGTCGTGTCTCACCGATATACACGAGGTCTCGCCGGGAATGGAGATACGGCAGATAACACCCGACGGGCTTACAGGTGAAGTGACGTGAGGGGTCAGGTGGGGCACTTGTTCCACTTGCATGGATAAGTGCCAGGAGGGAGATCAGTGGCGTGGGGCAAATGGACAAGGGACTCATATGGAGTGATGCAAATGGAAAGCGGAAAGCTGGACGGGGGTGGGAGGGAAAGAGGTGCTTGCTGGTGGGGTCCCATTGGAGATGGCGGAATTTACAGGGAATTATGTGGTGGACACACAGGCTGGTGAGGACAGAAGGAACCCTATCCATGGTGGGATGACGGGAGAATGGGCTGAGAGCAGATGTGTGTGAAATGGAAGAGATGTGGTGGAGGGCAGTGTTGATGGGAGAGGAAGGGAAGCCCCTTTCTTTGAAAAAGGAGGTCATCGCCTTCATTCTGGAATGAAAAGCCTCATCCTGGGGACAGATGCAGCGGAGATGGAGGAATTGATTGAAGAGGATGGTATTTTTACAAATAACAGAGTTGGAAGAGGTATTGTCCAGGTAGCTGTGAGAGTCAGTGACATCAATGGATAAACTGTCTCCAGAGATAAAAACGGAGAGATTGAGAAACGGGAGAGAGGGGTTGGAAATGGACGAGACAAAGTTAAGGGTAGGGTGGAAGTTGGAGGCAAAGTCGATGAAGTCGACTGGTTTGGCATTGGTGCAGGCAGCAGCGCCAGTGGAGTAGGAAAAGTGAGGGAGTGACATCTGTTTAGGCTTGGAACAGACTGTTGCACATAGCTGACAAACAGACAGGCATAGCTGGGACACATGTGAGTACCCATGGATACACCTTTTGTTTGAAGGAAGTGGAAGGAGCCAAAGGAGTAATAATTGACAGTGAGGACTAGTTCCGCAAGAGGGAAGAGAGTGGTGTTGGAGGGTAATCTGTGTCCAGAAAGAAATGTTCCTCCATAATCCATATCCCGGCTGCTATTTGGACCCTGTATATAACTGCCATTAGGGTCCTTTTCCCCTTGCAATTCTTAACTCAAAGCATTGAGATTCTCCACCTTCCGATCCTATGTTATCCCTTTTAATGATTTAATATTATTTCTTATACACAGAACCACACCGCCCCCTTTGCCTACTAACCTATCTTTCAGATACACCCTATATCCTTGTACGTTCAGCTCCTAATGGCAGCCATCCTTTATCCAAGTTTCAGAGATGGCCACATATTTGCCAATTTGTAGCTGGATTTCAAGATCGTCCATTTTATTTTCATGCTCTGTGCATTGAAATGTAAGGGGTTTCTTCTTTTATGTTATTGCGTAGGCTAATTACAATGATTCTTTTTTATGTTATAATTGAAATGGCTTCTTTGTTATATTATCTGCTGAGAAAGTCCTCCCGCTAGTAGTTTGGTTGGATAATGTTATTGATAAGAGGATGTTACGAATCAATTGGGATAGATGTTATTCTTTCTGTGTGTCTGTAAGTTATTGTGATGCGCGGGTTTTGGGGCAGAAGGCGCGAGAGAGAGAGTGAGGATGGACAAGGTACTGTGAGTCGGCTAACGGGATCGGACCCCGATCAGGAGTCCGAGGTCCGTGGTGTTCGGCGAGGAGAGGAGAGGAGACGGAGACGGACTCATGTGGAGAGTCTGGTCGACCACCGTTGTTGGTCCCAGGCGGCAGGTCGAGGTGGTCCGAGGGGATCGCAGGGTGAAGAAAGAGGGTCCTGACCTCCAACTGTTTGTGCACGAAGAGATAGAACTTTGATAAGTGTGGCGCCTTTTATTTTCCTTTTATATTTTATTCTCTATTATATAATTCTAGTAATAAGTGCTACACATGCCCTTACACTTCCTCCCTTACCACCATTCAGGGCCCCAAACAGTCCTTCCAGGTGAGGCATCACTTCACCTGTGAATCGACTGGGGTGATATACTGCGTCCGGTGCTCCCGATGTGGCCTTTTATATATTGGTGAGACCCGACGCAGACTGGGAGACCGCTTCGCTGAACATCTACGCTCTGTCCGCCAGAGAAAGCAGGATCTCCCAGTGGCCACACATTTTAATTCCACATCCCATTCCCATTCTGACATGTCTATCCACGGCCTCCTCTACTGTAAAGATGAAGCCACACTCAGGTTGGAGGAACAACACCTTATATTCCGTATGGGTAGCCTCCAACCTGATGGCATGAACATTGACTTCTCTAACTTCCACTAGGCCCCACCTCCCCCTCGTACCCCATCTGTTACTCTTTTTTATGCACACATTCTTTCTCTCGCTCTCCTTTTTCTCCCTCTGTCCCTCTGAATATACCTCTTGCCCATCCTCTGGGTCACCCCCCCCCCCGTCTTTCTTCCCGGACCTCCTGTCCCATGATCCTCTCGTATCCCCTTCTGCCTATCACCTGTCCAGCTCTCGGCTCCATCCCTCCCCCTCCTGTCTTCTCCTATCATTTTGCATCTCCCCCTCCCCCTCCAACTTTCAAATCCCTTACTCACTCTTCCTTCAGTTAGTCCTGACGAAGGGTCTCGGCCTGAAACGTCGACTGCACCTCTTCCTACAGATGCTGCCTGGCCTGCTGCGTTCACCAGCAACTTTGATGTATGTTGCTTGAATTTCCAGCATCTGCAGAATTCCTGTTGTTTGTATTTGTCGAGCCCCCTGGTAAGCCTTGGGGTCGCTCAGCTCGCTGTCGTCTAGGGAAACAGCCCTCGGCCCCGCCAAACTGGGTAATTAGTTTGTGTGGATGCTGTGTGATGTACCCCACCCCGCCGAAATAAAAGACAATACACCAGATACGATTAAATGAAATAGTTTATAGATACTACTAGAATTATATAATTAAGACAGAATAAAATATAAAAGGAAAATAAAAGGCGCCACACTTATCAAAGTTCTATCTCTTTGTGCACACACAGTTGGAGCTCAGGACCCTCCTCCTTCACCCTGCGATCCCCTCGGACCACCTCGACCTGCCGCCTGGGACCAACAACGGTGGTCGACCAGACTCTCCACAGGAGTCCGTCTCCGTCTCCTCTCCTCGCCGAACACCACGGACCTCGGACTCCTGATCGGGGTCCGACCCCGCTAGCCGACTCACAGCACCTTGTCCATCCTCACTCTCTCTCTCACGCCTTCTGCCCCAAAACTTTGATGTATGTTGTCTGCAGATTTCCTTCTGTTTGCTCACACGCGCATGCGCAGAGGTATGAGGTAATCCCAAATATCGCGCATGCGCTCAGTAGACGAGAGGCTCACAAAGACCGGCCGCAGGTAAGAGGGGTCTCCGGTGGAGAATTAATCAGCGGCGTCTGAAACGTGATTGACGGGCTATTACTGTGAGCTCCTGGCGCACTGGTCCTGCACCCCAGGACAGCCCCGGTCCGTTCCCTCTTTCTCAGCCCCACGATCCGTACCCAGTGCCGCCAGGCTTTCGGCTGATGAGCGCTGGGCCGCCGCCGTTCCTGCGGCGCATGCGCATCGCTGGTTCTTTCGGTGGCTGACAGACAGGTTTCTGGTTCGTGGGGCCTTCTGGGTAAAGAGGCAGCCATGGATGACACTACCAAGCATTGTTCCCGTGCAGTCGAAGGAAATGGGAGCGAATGAATCTCCCAAACACTGCCGTGTTTCAGCTATGTAAATCCAAGGATTAGTAACTCGGAACAAAAATGTAGTTCCCAGTTAATCTCGGTTGAAGAGTTCACCTTCCAGTCAGTGAAAATGTCAATTTGAGCTGTATGGAAATAAAACCTTCGGTCAGATTTAGTTCTCTCTGAGTAAATAACGATATGAAACACCTTTGCCTCGATGACAAGTGACTTGTCGCTTTCACATCACAAAAATGCCGCAGTCCAATGAGAATAGCCACTGCCCTCCACTTTCTATTCATTGGCATTGCCATCGATGGGTTCCTCACTGTCAATCAGCTGGTGGGAGGGTATCCGAGTAATTAGTAAATCTCCAGGGTCATACATGTAGAAACTACTGCTCTTTGTAGTCTTGTGGAACATGACTAGAACTTGAAATAATACCAAAGGACAGAGACAAATTCAGCCAAGTCACAGGTTGATTGAAGTCAGAAATAGCCCATTCTCACACAGAGGGGAATACAGTCAGAGATTTTGATTGTCAGTCAGAATGTCTGATCCGTGCCTTGTTCGAAGATGAGTGCATATAGAAACATAGAAATCTAGAATATATTACAGGCCCTTTGGCCCTTTGCCGTCCATGTAACCTATCCTAGAAACTGCCTCGGATTTCCCAACCGCATTGCACTCTGTTTTCATGAGCTCCATGTACATATCTAACAGTCTCCCAAAAGACTCCATGGTATCTGCCTCTACCATCATCACTGGCAGTGCATTCCATGCACCTACTACTCTCTGTGTGAAAAACCTCCCTCTGACATCCCCTTTGACCCTACTTCCGAGCACCTTAAAACTATGTCCCTCGTGTTTGCCATTTCAGCCCTAGGAAAAAAGTCTCTGGCTAACCACATGATCAGTGCCTTTCATCATCTTATACACATCTGTCAGGTCACCTTTCATCCTCCGTCGCTCCAAAGTTCACTCAACCTATTCTCATAAGGCATATTCTCCATTCCATGTAACATCCTTGTAAATCTCCTCTGAAGTCTTTCTATGGTATCCACATCCTTCCTGTGATGAGGTAACTGAACACAAGACTCTAAGTGGGTTTAAAGACAGTCTTATATAGCTGTAACATTACCTCACCAATCTTGAACTCAGATCCATGGTTGATGAAGGCCTTCTAAACAACGTTGTCAATCAGCACTGCAGCTTTGAGTGTAAAATTGACATGGACCACAAGATCTTGCTGATCCTCCACATTGCCAATAGTCCCAACATCATATTGTGTTCTGTCTTCAGATTTGATGTACCAAAATAAGCCACAGTACAGTTAACTGGGTTGAACTCCATCTGCCAGTTCTGCAACCTATCTGCATCCTGCTGTAACCTCTGGAGAACTGTCCACACTCTTCACAACACCCTCAACTTTTGTGTCATCAGCACCCTTCTACTTCCTCATCAAGATCATTTATAAACATCACAAAGAGAAGGAATCTCAGAACTCATCCCTGCAGAACACCTCTGGTCACCGTCCTCCATGCAGTATACAAACCATCTACAACCGCCTTTGGCTTCTGTGGGCAAGCCAATTCTGGATCCAGAAAGCAAGTTCTACTTGGATCCTTGCCTCTTTACTTTCTGAATGAGCCTCGCATGAGGAATCTTATCAAAAGTCTCACTGAAAGCCATGTACACAACATCCAATGTTCTACCTTCATCAGTGTGTTTTGTTACATCCTCAAAGAATTCAATCAGGTTTGTAAGGCACGATCTGCCCTAGACAGAGCCATGCTGACTATCCCACATCAGATTATGCTTCTCCAAATGCTCATAAATCCTGCCTCTCAGGAGCTTCTCCAACAACTTGCCCTCCACTGAAGTAAGGACCACTGGTCTGTAATTTCCGGCTTATCTCTAATCCCTTTTTTGAAAAGGGAAAAATGTCTTCTGATCCTCTGGTACTTTTCCTCTCCCTATTGATGTGCAAAGATCATCGCCAGAGGTTCAGCAATTTCCTCCCTCACTTCCCACAGTATCCTGAGGTATATCTCAAGTTGACAACCCCCAACTTGTGTTGAAATTGGTAAAATTGTGATGCCAGAGCTCACATTCAGAGGAGATCATATAGAAACATGTAAAATTATGAAAGGAATAGATAAGATAGAGGCAGGAAAGTTGTTTCCACTGGTAGATGAGACTAGAACTAGAGGACATTGCCTCAAGATTTGGGGGAAATTGGGATGGAGATGAGGAGGAACTGCTTTTCCCAGCGGGTGGTGAATATGTGGATTTCTCTGCCCAATGAAGGAGTGGAGGCCACCTCAGTAAATATATTTAAGACAGGGTCGGATAGATTTTTGCATAGTTGGGGAATTAAGGGTTATGGGGAAAAGGCAGGTAGGTGGAGATGAGTCCATGGCCAGATCAGCCATGATCTTATTCAATGGCAGATCAGGCTCAAAGGGCCAGATGGCCGACTCCTGCTCCTATTTCTTATGTTCTCACCACAGACTGAAATCTCTCCTGAAATATTGTCCTTCACCCATTGATGTCTTTTGCAAATATTTTTACAGGTTTGAAATGGCAGAACACTTGTGTATGGGAATCTCAAACACAACAACACATCAGTTTTTCTGTCTGGATATTTAAGGAGCGACCAAATTTATTCTTTGCAACACCAGCACATCTGGTGTTGATTCTTGGACGTGAAGAAGTATCTCATCCCATCTGGTGATGTATTCTGTCTCTGAGATGAAGTTTTCTGTTTTTACTCTGTGTAATTCACTGGAACCGGGAGCTGAGAACACACCAGCATTTGTTCACTGGAGATCAGTTCTTCAACTGCATCAATCGTACAAGGCATTCAAACATCTGACTTTCTGAATTGCCAGAGAATTGTTCGCAGTGAGATATCATTCTCCTTCTCTCAGTGTGGGAAGAGATTCACTCACAGGCTACCCACAGACACGCCAGTGAGTTCACAGTGGGGAGAGGCCATTCACCCGCTCTGTGTGAGGGAGGGCAACCACTCAGTCATCCAGTCTGAAGACACATCAGCAAGTTCACACCATAGTGAGATGCTCCACCTGTTCTGCAAGCGGGAAGCCATTCTGTTATTGATGCTAAAGGTATATCAGAAAATACACCAGTGAGAGGGCATTGACCTGCTCGGACGGTGGGAAGGCACTCAATCACGCCACAGTGACACCAGTGAGTTCACACCGGGGAGAAGCCATTCACATGCTCTGAATGTGGGAAAGGATTCACTCAATCATCTCAACTGAATGAACACGAGCGAGTTCACACTGAAAAGATGCCGTTCACCTGCTCAGACTGTGGGAAGGGATTCACTCATTCGTCCACACTACATAGACACCAGCGAGTTCACACCGGGGAGAGGCCATTCACCTGCTCAGACTGTGGGAAAGGATTCATTCAGTCAAACGACCTGCTACAACATCAGTTAGTTCACACTGGGAAGAGACCATTCACCTGCTCAGACTGTGGGAAGGGATTCAATCAGCGTTCTCAACTCCAGACACACCAGCGACTTCACACTGGGGAGAGACCATTCATCTGCTCAGACTGTGGGAAGGGATTCATTCGCTTTTCCGCACTACAGAGTCATCGGCGGGTTCACACTAAGGAGAGGCTATTCACCTGCTCAGACTGTGGGAAGGGATTCACTCACTCGTCCAATCAACAGAGACACCAGCGAGTTCACACTGGGGAAAAGCCGTTCACTTGCTCTGAATGTGGGAAGGGATTTGCTCGGTCATCTGAACTGAAGGTACATCAGCGAGTTCACACCGGGGAGAAGCCATTCAGCTGCTCTGAATGTGGGAAAGGATTCATTCATTCATCTCAGCTCTTGAAACACCAGCAAATTCACACTGGGGTGAAACCATTCATCTGCTCTGAATGTGGGAAGGGATTCACTGATTCAGCTCATCTGAAAGAACATCAGTTTGTTCACACTGCAGAGAGACCGTTCACCTGCTCAGACTGTGGGAAAGGATTCATTTGGCATTCTCATCTGCTGACACACCAGTTAGATCACACTGGGGAGAAACCATTCACATGCTCCGAATGTGGGAAGGGATTCACTTGGCAATCTCAACTGAAGGAACATCAGCAAGTCCACACTGGGGAGAAGCCGTTCACTTGCTCTGAATGTGGAAAGGTATTTTCTCGGTCATCTCAACTGAAGATACATCAGCGAGTTCACACTGGGGAGAGGCCGTTCAGCTGCTCTGAATGTGGGAAAGGATTCATTTGTTCATCTCAGCTCTTGAAACACCAGCGAATTCACACTGGGGAGAAACCGTTCATCTGCTCACAATGTGGGAAGGGATTCACCTATTCAAGTCAGCTGAAAGAACATCAGTTTGTTCACACTGCAGAGAGGCCGTTCACCTGCTCAGACTGTGGGAAAGGATTCATTCGGCATTCTCAACTACTGACACACCAGTTAGATCACACTGGGGAGAAACCATTCATCTGCTCTGAATGTGGGAAGGGATTCACCCATTCAGCTCAACTGAAGGAACATCAGCGACTTCACACTGGGGAATGGCCATTCACTTGCTCAGTTTGTGGGAAGGGATTCACTCGGTCATCTCAACTGAAGGTGCATCAGCGATTCCACACTGGGGAGAAACCTTTCAGCTGCTCTGAATGTGGTAAAGGATTCACTCGGTCATGTCAACTGAAGCTACATCAGCGAGTTCACACTGGGGAGAAACCGTTCAGCTGCTCTGAATGTGGGAAAAGATTCACTGGGTCATCTCGACTGAAGGTACATCAGCGAGTTCACACTGGGGAGAGGCCATTCACGTGTTCTGAATGTGGGAAGGGATTCTTTGAGTCATCTCAACTCAAGAAACATCAGTTTGTTCACACTCGGGAGAGGCCATTCAGATGCTTTGAATGTGGGAAGGGTTTTGCTCGGTCATTTCAACTGAAGGTACATCAGCGAGATCACGCTGGGGAGAGACCATTCAGCTGCTCTGAATGTGGGAAGGGATTCACTTTGTCATCCAAACTTGTGTGGCACTACCGAATTCACACTAGGGAGAAACTCCTCACCTGCTCAGATCGTGGGAAGGAATTCACTCGGTCGTCTGAGTTTAAAATACATCAGCAAATTCACACTGGGGGATGCCACTCTCCTGTTCTGAATGTGGGAAAGGATTCACTCAGACATCCCAATTAAGACTATAAGATATAGGAGCAGAAGTCGGCCATTCGGCCTTTCGAGTCTGCTCCGCCATTCGGTCATGGGCTGATCCAATTCTTCCAGTCATCCCCACTCCCCTGCCTTCTCCCCATACCCTTTGATGGCCTGGCTAATCAAGAACCCATCTCTCTCTGGCTTAGATGCGCCAAAGGACTTGGCCTCCACAGTTGCTTGTGGCAACAAATTGCACAAATTTACCACCCTCTGACTAAAGTAAGTTCTCCTCATCTCTGTTCTAAATGGATATCCTCCAATCCTGAAGTTGTGCTCTCTTGTCATAGCCTCCCCGACACATTGGGAATAACTTTCCCATATCTACTCTGTTCAGAGCTTTTAACATTCAGAATGTTTCAATGAGATTCCGTCCACCCCCCACTGCCTCCCGGCCCCCACCATTCTCCTGAACTCCAGGGAATACAGCCCAAAAGAAGACAGATGCTTCTCGTATGGTAACCCTTTCATTCCTGGAATAATTCTTGTGAATCTTCTCTGAACCCTCTCCAATGTCAGTATATCCATTCTAAAATAAGGAGCCCAAAACTGCACACAATACTCCAAGTGTAGTCTCATGAGAGCCTTATAGAGCCTCAACATCACATCCCAGCTCTTATATTCTATACCTCGAGAAATTAATGCCACCATTGCATTCACCTTCTTCACCACCGACTCAGCCTGGAGGTTAACCTTTAGGGTATCCTGCACAAGGACTTCCAAGTTCCTTTCCATCTCTGCATTTTGAATTCTCTCCCAATCTAAATAATCGTCTGCCTGTTTATTTCTTTCACCAATATGCATGACCATACACTTTCCAACATTGTATTTCATTAACTACTTCTTGGCCCATTCCCTGAAACTATCTAAATCTCTCTGCCAGCACTCTGTTTCCTCAGCACTACCCGCTCCTCCACCTATCTTTGTATCGTCGGCAAATTTATCCACAAATCCATTAATCCAACAGTCCAAGTCATTGACATACATTGTAAAAAGCAGTGGTCTCAACATCGACCACAGTGGAACTCCAGTGGTAACCGGCAGCCAGCCAGAATAGGATCCCTTTATTCCCACTCTGTTTTCTGTTGATCAGCCAATGCTCCACCCATGCTAGTAAATTCCCTGTAATTCCATGGGATTTATCTTGCTAAGCAGCCTCATGTGCAGCACCTTTCAAAGGCCCCTGAAAATCCAAGTATACCACACCTACTGCATCTCCTTTGTCTACCCATCTTGTAATTTCCTCAAAGAATTGCAGTAGGTTAGTAAGGCAGGATTTTCCTTTCAAGAAACCACGCAGGCTTTGGCCTATCTTGTCATGTGCCTCCCAGTACTCCGTAATCTCATCCATAACAATCGATTCCAGCAACTTCCCAACCACTGAACTCAGGCTTTCAGGTCTGTAGTTTCTTTTCTGCTGCCTCCCACCCTTCTTAAATAGCGGAGTAACATTTGTAATTTTCCAGTCATCAGGTACTATGCCAGAATCTATCAGTTCTTGAAAGATCTTTAGTAATGCCTACAAAATCTCTCCAGCTATTTCCTTCAGAACCCGAAGGTGCATTCCATCAGATCCAGGAGATTTATCCACCCTCAGACCTTTAACCTTCCTGAGCACCTTCTCAGTTGTAACTTTCACTGCATGTGCTTCACTTTCCTGACACTCTTGAATGTCCGATATTCAGTACTGCAGATGCCTTCCACCGTGAAGAATCATGCAAAATACGCATTCAGTTCCTCTGCCAGCTCTGTGACTCCCATCACAATATCTCCCGTGTCATTTTCTATTGGTCGTTTATCTATTCTCAACTCTCTTTTACCCAATGGCAGCCATCCTTTAGCCAAGTTTCAGATTTGGCCACAACGTCATATTGCCAATCTAGCTGAATTTCAAGACCATCCACTTTATTTTTTATGCTGCGAGCATTCAAATACAGCACTGTGTGGTGCACCCTCTCCAAACCTGTCATGCTACGTTTTGGAGAACAGGAACCCCCGAACTTGCCGGAAAGTCTGAGGAATAGAAATGAAACTTAACTGAGAAGATGTTGGGACATGAAAATGCATTTTGGACTGATGAGGCTGATGTTTGTTACTCCAGGATTACTTACAACACTATTGGAGCGACCAAGGATACCCCTTTCTGAGAGAGGTCTCGCCGGTCATCCGGTATTGAATGAACTCCGCACGTATACACAGGGGAGAAACTGTACAACTGCTCAGACTGCGGGAAGGAATTCACTCAATCATCTCAACTGAATGAACATCAGCGAGTTCACACTGGGTAGAAGCCGTTCATCTGTTCCAACTGGGAATGAATTCACACTTTCATCTTGCCTGTCTACACACCAGACTGTTTTCAGCAGTGAGAGGACGTTGACCTGCTCAGACTGTGGGAAGACATTGACACACTCATCCACACTGCAGAGACAGTGGCGGGTTCACACTGTGGTGAGGGTGGTCACCTGCTCTGAATGTGGGATGGGTTTCAATCAGTCACTCATCCTTGTGTCACCCTGCCGGGCTTTGACCCATCATTAATCGGAGAGATCAGAAGCTTCAGAGGACGGAATTCACTCAAGTTGGCCAATTGAGCATTAAAGGCAGTGGTTTCAGGGCAGGTTATTTTTGAGCTTTCACCAGGGGCCAGTCAACAGTCGGGTTTGATTATCAAGAAGATGCCAACGTTAGGCAGCAGCAAATGGAGTGGCCGATGCTGGACTGGGCAGAGTTGGAGTAGAGACTTTGAGGCTTTACCTCTTTGAGGGTTCAGTCAGGACAGCCTTCGCACAGAGAAGGCAACATTACACTGGAGGTGGAAGTTTTTTTGCCCCCTTCCTCACATTTGCTCAGTTAGAACAGTCGAGATGCCAGGCAGGATAGTGGAAAGCTCCTCTTGCGGGATGTGGGAAGGCAGGAGACCCTCCTGTGTCCCCGATAACTACACCTGTGAGAAGGGCATCCAGCTTCAGCTCCGAATAATCCACATTAAGGAGTGGGAGCTGGAACTGGATGAACTCCAGATCATTCGAGAGGCCGGAGGGGTGATAGGTAGGACATATAGAGAGGTAGTTGTAACCAGGCTGTACGCCACAGGGAACTGAGTGACAGTCGCAAAGCGGAAGTGGGGGGTGGGGGAAGCAAGTGCAGTGTACCCCTGTGTCCACCCCCTGAACAACACATATATCACTTTGGTCACAGTTAAAGACGGTGGGATGACCTGGCCAAGGAAGGTCACAGCAGGAGGGTCTCTGGCACTTAGTCTGGCTCTGAGACTGAGAAGGGGAGGGTGGAGAAGAGGCGAGCTGTGGTCATTGGTGAATCATTAGCTAAGGGAACTTACTGGATGTTCTGTGGGTGGGAATGAGATTCCAGGATGGTATGTAGCTTCCTGTGTTCTCCAGGTCTGGGTTATCTCCAGCCGAGCACTCAGCTTTGCTCAGGAGGGTGAACAGTGAAGGTCGTGATCCATGTGGGTACCAATGATATGGGCTGGTAGAGTAACAAGGTTCTGCAAAGGGAGTTCAGGGAGTGAGGTGCTAAGTTAAAGGGCAGCTCGTCCAGGGCTGTGACCACAGGTCTGTCACCTTTGCCACATGCCAAGAATAGGAACATTATACAGTTTAACATGTGTCTAAGGATTTGGTGCAGGAGGGAGGGCATAATGTTATTGGATCATTTGAGCCCACAAGGATTACTGTATGTACAGGAGTTTGCATTGGTGTAGAGGGGACATGGTTGCTGGAGGGTGAAGTGGGCGGACAGGTCTCTCTCTCTCTGTCAGACACACACAAACATATGCAGTGGAGTGTGAGGGAGGGGAGTGAGGAGGGATAAGGGGAATGAGGAGGATGGTGTTAGGGCTCATTCACAAAGTCTCAGACTCACCCAACCGTCCCCCTCTGGAATTGGTCCCATTCCCTACCCCAGGCTGGGGGTGAGCATTGAGTTGCCTTGCCAACAAGAAACTGAATTGTTTGATAGCATCTGGTGAACATACTTTGATAATAAATTTACGTTGAACTTGAACATTGAAACGTATTGTTTTTAAAACTTGTACTGATGAGAAATGATCTCTGTGAAGATCCAGGAGTGGAAAATGAACCGGTGTTCAGCCCCACTGCTCCATGCCAGACAAGAACCCCTATCTGAGTCTGTCCCATCTGTCTGTGCTTGACACACCTCCCTCTAAAGTTTCCTTTTTCTGTACCTGTCCCAGTGTCTTTTATTTTCCTTCACAACCTCATTCTCCTGCCTTCACCCTTTAACCTTTGATGACTTTACTAATCAATGTATGTTTTATCTAAACAGGATGACTTGGCCTCTGAGCCGTCCGTGGCAATGAATTTCACAGGTTCCTCATCTGTCTAAATGCATGCTCTCTGGTATTTGACATTGTGACCCAGAAGATTAAAAATGGCAGTTATCTACTCTATCGAGATCTTTCGTTATCTGATCAACTTCTATCAGGTCACCCTGAGCTCCTCCACTCCAGAGAAAACAGCCCAAGTTTATCCGAACTCTCCTCAGACAGTAGCTCATGATTCCAATCCACACAACATCCTGGTGAACCTCTTCTGCAATCTCCTCATTGCTGCCCCAAACACCAGTGGTGTAATGGACTTCACGTAAGTAAATGGTGGATTGTTGATTAATAAGGGTGTCAAAGGTGACCGGTAGAAGGCAGCAGCGTGGGGTTCAGAGGGGACATCCAATAGCCGTGATCGAATGGTGGAGAAGATTCAGTGGACGGAATGGGTATTTCAGTTTCTACTGAATTGATGTATCGTGTTGAGATGGCGAAGCGGTGGGGAGTAAGGTGCGGGTGCGGGTAAGAGTGAGTGTCCAGGTAAGAGATGGTGTTAAGCACCTTTTCACCACGTCTGGTAACCAACAACAGTTAACTCAGAGTGGATCAATCATAAGTGCCTTTATGTTTATTTGCAGCAAGGGAAGACTAGCACTGCCCAGGTGCTGGTAATAGCTTTATCAAAAAGAGACAATACCATCACCCCTTTGGACACAAGTTCAAGGACAGGGTGCATTCTGTTGTCTGCTGAATCAACATTTGGCATTCTTCCAGTAACACAGCTGCGATTCTGCACTCAAGTGCTCAGGTACCATCAGCATCATGTTGCACCAAGATTATTAGCAAAGCACTCTGATGCAATACAGGTTCCATTTTGTTACGGAAAGAAATGCCATTTTGGTACAACAAGTGAAGTACGTTTCCCCAGTGGTGGAGAAGCATTCCTTCACACCCCCTTACGTCACTCCCCATTTCTGTTAACACCTCCGATCCTTGTGGCCCTCGGCCCCTGAGAAACCCTTATGTCACTCCCCATTTCTGTTAACACCTCCGATTCTTCACACCTCGCCCTCTGTGAAAACCCTTACATCACTGCCCATTTCTGTTAACACCTCCGATCCTTGCAGCCCTCACCATCTGTGAAAACCCTTCTTGCCCTACACACATCGTCATTTTGTAACCCCGCCTGACCCCTACACGATTTGCCATCCCTGTAAAGCCTCCACCATCCACACTGGCGCAATCAGCTGACAGCTGACCTGAGAAAGACACCCACCCTGGCAGGTAGCAGGGCTCACAAAACACACTCACACCAGCTGACATTTTTTATAACCCGACCGATATGCACTCTTATCTTGACTAAACCACTTCCTACCTTCCTATCTTTACCTCACCCCGCTCCCCCCACTGATCTCCCTCCTGGAACATATCCTTGCAATCGAGGGAAGTTCTACACGCTCCCATTTACTTCCTCCCTCAGCTCCATTCTGGCTGAGAAACAGTCCTTCCAGGTGAGGCAACATTTCAAAATCGGGTAAGAGTAGGATGATTCGGCAGATGAATGTGTGGCTGAGGAACTGGTGCAGGGGCATTGAAGCAGATCTCTGGGTCATTGGGATCTCTCCTGGGGATGGAATGATCTGTACAACAGGGACGGGTTGCACCTGAACCTGGAGGGGTCCAGTATGCTCATGGGCAGGTTTGTTACAGCTTGTGTTTAAAATAACTTGTCAGGGGGATGGGAACCGGAGTGTGAGTGCTGGGGATGAGGTAGTTGGTTGGCAACAGAGGTAGCGTACAGTGAGAGTAGCAGCAAGCGCCATGCTGCCTTCATGTTATGAGAGACGGCACACCACACGATCAGGTTTATCTCTGCCTGCTCATGCTGTTTCTATGCCTGATACGAGAACCTACACACTGAATGGAAGTTTCCTTCACTGTGCTATCAGAATTTGGAACAGCCTTCCAGATGCTGTGGTTGGAAACATCAGCGACGATGGGTTCCAAGTCTTCAAGAGTCGAGTGCACAAACACCTATCATCTCTGGGAGGGAAGGCACATGCTTCTTCATAAGATATGATGAAGGGGACCAGGATGGCAATGCTTGGCTGTTGGCAGGTAGGGTTAATACCTGACTTTCAAGAGCACTTTGAGTTTTGTTCCAGCTGGACTTAGTCCTTAAACTGCTAGAGAACAGTGCGTAAAGAACAGATGCTGTTTTCTCCCGGTCATGATTAGTTTTTAGTTCCAAGTGCTTCTGTCACGTTTTGTCACCCTGCAACCTTATTCTTCAATCTGTTTGAATAATGGAGGACAGCATGTGTATAAATGTCTCTCTCCAGCAGACTTCATGATGATCATCATGACTCCAGTATTTCTACTATTTTTTTTAAATGTTTCTTAATTGTACATATAATTTTTTTTGTGTTCTATCGCTGAGCAGCAGTGAACCGTCTGATTGGCCTATCAGAGTTCTCTTTGGGAACTAGTTGACTTGATCAGCATTTCTGATTCTGGCTATTGTTCACGATCACACGTGATAAAAAAAAATGCAGAGGCTGATATCAGGTGAAAATTGCAGTCAACGGAATGAGTTGCACCGTTAAAGTGAGACAACATCTATAAGGGTGATGAATGCAGGACTGAAGGAATGTGCGCAGTGTACAGAGTAACAGAGGTGAACTTTTAGCACAGTGTGATTTGAGTACATCTCCGTGTCGTGGCTGAAAGAAGATTACAACCCGGAGCTTAACGTCCAAGCAGACTCGTTGTATCTAAAGGACAGGTAAGTAGGCAAAGGGGGTGGGTGCCTCTGCTGGTAAATATGAAATCAAATCATTACAAAAAAAGGGGCGGCAAAGGATCAGAAGATGTAAAATCTCTGTAGGTAGAGCAAAGAATCATTAAGCGTAACAAGACCCTGCGATGATTTATATGCAGACCTCCAACCGTTGTAAGGATGTGGTCGACGAATTACAATTGGAGAGAAAATGCATGCCAAGAGGGCTATGTTAAGATAGTCATGGGGGATTACAATTAGGAAAATCAGGTTAGTGTTGATTACAGAGGGGGAAATTTGTAAAATGCCTTCGAGATGTCAGTTGAACACACTGGGGATCAGCTATTCTGGATTGTGTGTTGAGCGATGAACTGGAACTGAGCACTGACGAAATCTCAGAGCACACTCGATGGGCCGAATGGCCTGATTGTGCTGTATCATGTGGAGTTCCAGTCTAACAAACCCCTGCAATGCTGAGTGACCAGGGTTCAGTCCTGGGTGTGATGAACTGCTGCAATATCTGCAGAATCTGACATTAACAGTCCCTCGTCAACTCGCAACTGGATTTAGTCACCATCTGACAGTGACTGTAGGTCAGGGTAGGAGACTGGGAGAGAGACTACATCTGCTGTCCCGTCTGACAGTGACTGTAGGTCAGTGTAGGAGACAGGGGGAGAGACTACATCTGCTGTCCCGTCTGACAGTGACTGCAGGTCAGGGTAGGAGACAGGGGGAGAGACTGCATCTGCTGTCCCGTCTGACAGCGACTGTAGGTCAGGGTAGGAGACAGGGAGAGACTACATCTGCTGTCCCGTCTGACAGTGACTGTAGGTCAGGGTAGGAGACAGGGGGAGAGACTACATCTGCTGTCCCGTCTGACAGTGACTGTAGGTCAGGGTAGGAGACAGGGGGAGAGACTACATCTGCTGTCCTGTCTGACAGTGACTGTAGGTCAGGGTAGGAGACAGGGGGAGAGACTACATCTGCTGTCCCGTCTGACAGTGACTGTAGGTCAGGGTAGGAGACAGGGGGAGAGACTACATCTGCTGTCCCGTCTGACAGTGACTGTAGGTCAGGGTAGGAGACAGGGGGAGAGACTACATCTGCTGTCCCGTCTGACAGTGACTGCAGGTCAGGGTAGGAGACAGGGGGAGAGACTACATCTGCTGTCCCGTCTGACAGTGACTGTAGGTCAGGGTAGGAGACAGGGGGAGAGACTACATCTGCTGTCCCGTCTGACAGTGACTGTAGGTCAGGGTAGGAGACAGGGGGAGAGACTACATCTGCTGTCCCGTCTGACAGTGACTGTAGGTCAGGGTAGGAGACAGGGGGAGAGACTACATCTGCTGACCCGTCTGACAGTGACTGTAGGTCAGGGTAGGAGACAGGGGGAGAGACTACATCTGCTGTCCCGTCTGACAGTGACTGCAGGTCAGGGTAGGAGACAGGGGGAGAGACTACATCTGCTGTCCCGTCTGACAGTGACTGCAGGTCAGGGTAGGAGACAGGGGGAGAGACTACATCTGCTGTCCCGTCTGACAGTGACTGCAGGTCAGGGTAGGAGACAGGGGGAGAGACTACATCTGCTGACCCGTCTGACAGTGACTGTAGGTCAGGGTAGGAGACAGGGGGAGAGACTACATCTGCTGACCCGTCTGACAGTGACTGTAGGTCAGGGTAGGAGACAGAGGGAGAGACTACATCTGCTGACCCGTCTGACAGTGACTGTAGGTCAGGGTAGGAGACAGGGGGAGAGACTACATCTGCTGACCCGTCTGACAGTGACTGTAGGTCAGGGTAGGAGACAGGGGGAGAGACTACATCTGCTGTCCCGTCTGACAGTGACTGCAGGTCAGGGTAGGAGACAGGGGGAGAGACTACATCTGCTGTCCCGTCTGACAGTGACTGCAGGTCAGGGTAGGAGACAGGGGGAGAGACTACATCTGCTGACCCGTCTGACAGTGACTGTAGGTCAGGGTAGGAGACAGGGGGAGAGACTACATCTGCTGACCCGTCTGACAGTGACTGTAGGTCAGGGTAGGAGACAGGGGGAGAGACTACATCTGCTGTCCCGTCTGACAGTGACTGCAGGTCAGGGTAGGAGACAGGGAGAGACGACATATGCTGACCCTGTCGGTATCAGCCCCAGGTACTGAAGGCCTGTACAATCCTGTTCTCTGGTATTTTGCAGCACCATTACAATCTGAGACTGAGACAGGAAAAGATACCGGTGCTGGGGAAGACTTCCTCTTTGGTTCCTTTACCCAATATGGTGACTCCATCTGGACTTAATGACAACAGACCAATTGCCCTCATGTGATGAAGGTGATGCAGAGGCCGGTCCAGACTTACCTTGGACCCTCTACAGTTTCCCTACCAACCTGATGAGGGAGCGGATGATACCATCATCTCCCTGTTGCAGCGAGCTCACTCCCACCGGGATGATGCTGGTGGCATTGTGAGAGTCACTGTTTTTGATTTCTTTAATGCCTTCAATACAATCCAGCCACGTCGTCTGAGCAAGGATGGGCGTAGTCAAATTCACTGTCTCCAGGATTACTGTCTTCCTGACAGATAGACCCAGTTTGTACCGCTGGGTGGTTCTGTGCCTGAGGTGGAGGTGAGTGACACTGGAGCCCCACAAGGGACTGTCCTGTCTCCGTTTCTGTTCACACTGAACACCTCAGACTTTCAGTACAACTCTGAGTCTGGCCACCTAAAGATGTTCTCTGATGACTCTGCCGTAGTTGGGTGCATCAGAGATGGGCAGGACTCGGGGTACAGAGGGCTGGTTTAACAGGATTGTGGAATAGTGAGGGAAGAATCAACTGCTCCTGAACGAGGTCAAAACCAGGGAAATGGTGATAGATTTTACGAGGAAGAGGACTGTGATGAGTCCTGTATACATTCTGGGAGAAGTTGTTGCGATGGTGGAGGAGGCAAATACCTGGGTGTTCGCCTCGGCAAGAGACATGACTGCAAAACCAACACCAAGACTGTTTAAAAGAAGGGGATGAGCAGACTCTATTTTCTAAGGAAGCCGAGATCCTTGAACACGTGAGGCAGGATGTCGCAGATCTTTTACCAGTCTGTTGTAGCGAGTGCAGTCTTCTTCGCTGCTTTACGTTGGGAAAGACTAAATAAACTCATCAGAAAGGTTGGATCCATCCTTGGCCACAACCCGGGCTCTTTCGAGTTAGTGGTGGAGTGGATGTCACTGATCAAACTGTTATCGATTATGGACAATCCGGAACATCCTCTCCATGACCTACTGAATAGGCAGCAAAGCCCCCGACCCCTTTTCAACAAACTCACTCAGCTCCGCCCTCACAAGGATCGTAACAAAAATCTTCTGCGACAGGTGGACACACATCATAGTTCAATAGTTTCTGCATTGTTGTTTCATACATTATTATTGCTCACTGATACAGTGTTATTGTGTTTATTATTATTCTGTAGTTTATTTTCAGTAAAGTCTGTCCGCTGCTTGCTGTGCTTTTAGATGTTGCTGCTGAAACGAATGAATTTCCCACTCGGAATCAATAGAGTATTTATTATTATTATTATTATTATTATTATTCTCCAGCCCTTTATCTCTCAACAATCAACTTCCCAGCTCTTTACTTCACTCCTCCCCCTCTCCCGGTTTACCCTATCACCTCACCTGCCCCACATTCTGACTCCCTCCCTTCCTTTCCAGTGCTGAAGAAGGGTCTGGGTCTGAAAGGCCGACTGTTCACTTCTCTCCATAGTTGCCGTCTGTCTCCCTGACTTTCCCCCAGCATTTTCCGTCTGTTGTTTTGGATTTCGGCATCTGCAGATTTCCTTCTGTTTGCTCACACGCGCATGCGCAGAGGTATGAGGTAATCCCAAATGTCACGCATGCGCTCAGCAGACGAGAGGCTCACAAAGACCGGCCGCAGGTAGGAGGGGTCTCCGGTGTGGAATTAATCAGCGGCGTCTGAAACGTGATTGACGGGCTATTACTGTGAGCTCCTGGTGCACTGGTCCTGCACCCCAGGACAGCCCCGGTCCGTTCCCTCTTTCTCAGCCCCACGATCCGTACCCAGTGCCGCCAGGCTTTCGGCCGATGAGCGGTGGGCCGCCGCCGTTTCGGCGGCGCATGCGCATCGCTCTGTTGTTCGGTGGCTGACAGACAGGTTTCTGGGTCGTGGGGACTTCTGGGTAAAGAGGCAGCCATGGATGACACTACCAAGCATTGTTCCCGTGCAGTCGAAGGAAATGGGAGCGAATGTATCTCCCAAACACTGCCGTGTTTCAGCTATGTAAATCCAAGGATTTGTAAGTCGGAACAAAAATATAGTTCCCAGTTAATCTCTGTTGAAGAGTTCACCTTCCAGTCAGTGAAAATGTCAATTTGAGCTGTATGGAAATAAAACCTTCCGTCAGCTTTAGTTCTCTCTGAGTAAATAGCGATATGAAACACCTTTGCCTCGATGACAAGTGACTTGTGGCTTTTACATCACAAAAGTGCCGCAGTCCAATGAGAATAGCCACTGCCCTCCACTTTATATTCATTGGCATTGCCATCGATGGGTTCATCACTGTCAATCAGCTGGTGGGAGGGTATCTGAGTAATTAGTAAATCTCCAAGACCATACATGTAGAAACAAGTGTTCTTTGTTGTCTTGTGGAACATGACCAGAACTTGAAATAATACCAAAGGACAGAGGCATATTGAGCCAAGTCTTAGGTTGATTGAAGTCAGAAATAGCGCATTCTCACACAGACGGGAATACAGTCAGAGAATTTGATGGTCAGTCAGAATGTCTGATCCGTGCCTTGTTCGAAGATGATTGTATATAGAAACATAGAAATCTACAATATATTACAGGCCCTTCGGCCCACAGTGTTGTGCCGTCCATGTAACCTATTCTAGAAACTGCTTGGATTCCCCAACCACATTGCACTCTGTTTTCCTGAGCTCCATGTACATATCTAACAGTCTCTCAAAAGACTCCATGGTATCTGCCTCTACCATCATCGCTGGCAGTGCATTCCATGCACCTACTACTCTCTGTGTGAAAAACCTCCCTCTGACATCCCCTTTGACCCTGCTTCCAAGCACCTTAAAACTATGCCCCTCGTGTTTGCCATTTCAGCCCGAGGAAAAAACCCTCTGGTTATCCACATGATCAATGCCTTTCATCATCTTATACACATCTGTCAGGTCACCTCTCATCTTCCGTCGCTCCAAAGTTCACTCAACCTATTCTCATAAGGCATGTTCTCCATTCCATGTAACATCCTTGTAAATCTCCTCTGCAGTCTTTCTGTAGTATCCACATCCTTCCTGTAATGAGGTAACTGAACTCAAGACTCTAAGTGGGTTTAAAGAAGGTCTTATATAGCTGTAACATTACCTCACCGATCTTGAACTCAGTTCCATGGTTGATGAAGGCCTTTTTAACAACATTGTCAATCAGTGCTGCAGCTTTGAGTGTAAAATTGACATAGACCACAAGATCTCGCTGATCCTCCACATTCCCAATAGTCCCAACATAATATTGTGTTCTGTCTTCAGATTTGATGTACCGAAATAAGCCACAGCACAGTTAACTGGGTTGAACTCCATCTGCCAGTTCTGCATCCTATCTGCGTCCTGCTGTAACCTCTGGAGAACTGTCCACACTCTTCACAACATCCTCAACTTTTGTGTCATCAGCACCCTTCTACTTCCTCATCAAGATCATTTATAAACATCACAAAGAGAAGGAGTCTCAGAACACATCCCTGCAGAACACCACTGGTCACCGTCCTCCATGCAGTATACAAACCATCTACAACCACCTCTGGCTTCTGTGGCCAAGCCAATTCTGGATCCACAAAGCAAGGTCTACTTGGATCCTTGCCTCATTACTTTCTGAATGAGCCTCACATGAGGAATCTTATCAAAAGTCTCACTGAAAGCCATGTACACTACATCCAGTGCTCTACCTTCATCAGTGTGTTTTGTTACATCCTCAAAGAACTCAATCAGGTTCGTAAGGCATGATCTGCCCTAGACAGAGCCATGCTGACTATCCCACATCAGATTATGCTTCTACAAATGCTCATAAATCCTGCCTCTCAGGAGCTTCTCCAACAACTTGCCCTGCACTGAAGTAAGAACCACTGGTCTGTAATTTTCTGGCTGAGCTCTACTCCCTTTTTTGAAAAGGGAAAAATGTCTTCGAACCCTCTATCACTTTTCCTCTCCCTATTGATATGCAAAGATCATCGCCAGAGGCTCAGCAATTTCCTCCCTCACTTCCCACAGTATCCTGGGGTATATCTCAAGTTGAGTACCCCCAACTTGTGTTGAAATTGGTAAAATTGTGACGCCAGAGCTCACATTCAGAGGAAATCATAGAGAAACATGTAAAATTATGGAAGGAATAGATAAGATAAAGGCAGGAAAGTTGTTTCCCCTGGTAGGTGAGACGAGAACTAGAGGACATTGCCTCAAAATTCGGGTAAATTGGGATGGAGATGAGGAGGAACTGCTTTTCCCAGAGAGTGGTGGATCTGTGGATTTCTCTGCCCAATGAGGGAGTGGAGGCTTCCTCAGTAAATATATTTAAGACAAGATTGGATAGATTTTTGCATAGTTGGGGAATTAAGGGTTATGGGGAGAAGGCAGTCGGTGGAGATGAGTCCATGGCCAGATCAGCCATGATCTTATTCAATGGCAGATCAGGCTCTAAGGGCCAGATGGCCAACTCCTGCTACTATTTCTTTTGTTCTGATGTTCTCACCACAGACTAAAACCTCTCCTGAAATATTGTCCTTCACCAATTGATGTCTTTTGCAAATATTTTTACAGGTTTGAAATTGCAGAGCACTTGTGTACGGGAATCTTAAACACAACAAAACATCAGTTTTTCTGTCTCTGTCTGGATATTTAAGGAGTAACCAAATATTTTCTTTGCAACGCCAACACATCTGTTGTCGATCCTTGGAGATGAAGAAGTATCTCATCCCAGCTGGTAAATGTATTCTGTCTCTGAAATAAAGTTTTCTGTTTTAACTCTGTGTAATTCACTGGAACCGGGAGCTGAGAACACACCAGGATTTGTTCACTGGAGATCAGTTCTCAACTGCACTGATTGTACAAGGCATTCAAACGTCTGACTTTCTGAATTGCCAGAGAATTGATCATAGTGAGATATCATTCTCCTTCTCTCAGTGTGGGAAGAGATTCACTCACAGGCTACCCGCAGACACGCCAGTGAGTTCACAGTGGGGAGAGGCCATTCACCCACTCTGTGTGAGGGAGGGGAACCACTCAGTCATCCAGTAATAAAGATACATCAGCAAGTTCACACCATAGTGAGATGCTCCACCTGTTCTGACTGTGGGAAGCCATTCTGTTATTGATGCTAAAGGTATATCAGAAAATTCACCAGTGAGAGGAAATTGACCTGCTCGGACGGTGGGAAGACATTCACACACTCAACCACAACACAGTGACACCAGTGAGTTCACACTGGGGAGAAGCCATTCACCTGCTCTGAATGTGGGAAAGGGTTCAGTCAGTCATCTCAAATGAACGAACACCAGCGAGTTCACACTGAAAAGATGCCGTTCACCTGCTCAGACTGTGGGAAGGGCTTCACTCACTCCTCCAAACTACAGAGACACCAGCGAGTTCACACTGGGGAGAAGCCATTCACCTGCTCAGACTGTGGGAAGGGATTCGCTCAATTGTCCAACCTACAGACCCACCAGCGAGTTCACACTGGGGAGAAGCCATTCACCTGCTCAGACTGTGGGAGAGGATTCATTCAGTCAAATCACCTGCTACAACATCAGTTAGTTCACACTGGGGAGAGACCATTCACTTGTTCAGACTGTGGGAAGAGATTCCTTCAGTCATCTGACCTACTGACACACCAGCGAGTTCACACTGGGGAGAGGCCATTCACCTGCTCTAAATGTGGAAAGGTATTTGCTCGGTCATCTGTACTGAAGGAGCATCAGCGAAGTTCACACCGGGGAGAAGCCGTTCACTTGCTCTGAATGTGGAAAGGTATTTGCTCGGTCATCTCAGCTCTTGAGACACCAGCAAATCCACTCTGGGGTGAAACCATTCCTCTGCTCAGAATGTGGGAAGGGATTCACCGATGCAGCTCAGCTGAAAGATCATCAGTTTGTTCACACTGTGGAGAGGCCATTCACCTGCTCAGACTGTGGGAAAGGATTCACTCGCCGTTCTCGACTACTGACACACCAGTTAGATCACACTGGGGAGAAACCATTCATCTGCTCAGAATGTGGGAAGAGATTCACCCATTCCGCTCAACTGAAGGAACATCAGCGACTTCACACTGGGGAATGGCCATTCACCTGCTCTGAATGTGGGAAGGGATTCGCTTGGTCATCTCGACTGAAGGTGCATCAGCGAGTTCACACTGGGGAGAAACCTTTCAGCTGCTCTGAATGTGGGAAGGGATTCACTCAGTCATCCAAACTTGTGAGCCACTACCAAATTCACACTGGGGAGAAACCGTTCACCTGATCAGATTGTGGGAAGGAATTCACTCGGTCATCTGAGTTTAAAATACATCAGCGAATTCACACTGGGGGATGCCATTCTCCTGTTCTGAATGTGGGAATGGATTCACTCAGTCAACTCAATTAAGACTGTAAGATATAGGATCAGAAGTCGGCCATTCGGCCTTTCGAGGCTGCTCCGCCATTTAGTCATGGGCTGATCCAATTCTCCAGTCATCCCCACTCCCCTGCCTTCTCCCCATACCCTTTGATTCTCTGGCTAATCAAGAACCTATCTCTCTCTCTGTCTTAAATGCACCCAATGACTTGGCCTCCACAATTGCATGTGGCAACAAATTCCACAAATTTACCACCCGCTGACTAAAGTAAGTTCTCCTCATCTCTTTTCGAAATGGTTGTCCTTCGATCCTGAAATTGTGCTCTCTTGTCCTAGACTCACCTACGATGGGAAATAACTTTCGCATATCTAAGCTGTTCAGAGCTTTTAAAATTCAGAATGTTTCAATGAGATTCCCCTCACGTACCCTCCCCCCCATTCCCCTGAACTCCAGGGAATACAGCCCAAGAGAAGCCAGATGCTTCTCGTATGTGTAACGCGCTGTAAGGTTTCACTGCTAATGTAATGGCTTCTTTGTAATGTTCACTGCTGAAGTAACAGTTTCTCTGTAGCAGCAATGTTCTTGTTATGGCTGGCGATAACAGGACTGTGGGATGCATGTCAGCCAATCAGGATTTTGTTGCTCTGTCTCGTGAATCTGGGAGCAGTGGATTTTGCCAGAGACAGAGATGGAGAGAGAAGACGCGAATGGAGAGATTTGCTGGACTGCCGGACAGGGTGGACTGGAGCGAGGGTCCAAAGGGCAGTGACGATCGGAGGAGGCCGATGGGGACCGATCGGCCTATCAGTGAGCTTCAGTTTTGCGCACAGACTGTTTAATAAGATTGGGCCCTTTTTTCAATTTTGTTTCTCTACTAACCATACAGTCAAAGTAAGAGTTATAAAGCTTAATCATTTAATCGCAAAGTGTGTTCTGTTTGTTATTTCTGGGCACTGATTTGTAACAGGTCACACATCGAGCAGTATCCACCCAAACGAGATTTCTTCAGTTTGGCCGGGCAGGGGGTTATCACCCCCTAGATTAAGCCGCTAGGCAAAGCGAGATTTAGAATTGTGGGGGCTACGTTCGGGATTGATTCTGTTGGATGCTGTGTAATTACCCTGAGAAATGAACCCGTGGGGCAGATATTTGTGCTCCGGATGAATTGTTAATTCCACTGTTAAGTTCTGTTGAAGTTGCGATTGTGAGCGGAGCCTTGGTAAAATGGCGGATACAGCTTTTGTCTTCATGCAGACCAGCGCGGAGGTAGCTGGCGGCGGAGATTTCAAAAACAGGGTTCTATCATTTCTGAGGAGTGAGGGGAAAGAGTGGTCGGAGTTGGAAGGTCTAATTAGTCCACGTCCCCTGGTGAAGAGTGAGAATTCTGAGGTTGTATCCGCCCTTACTTCACTGGCGAATAAATGGAAAATTCAGATGCCAAGTCCCAGCTATGGCAGGCTCCACCTATTCTCTGGAATAACACCCACACCTAAAGGAGAGGAGGAGTATGAGACGTGGGCGGAACGGAGCTCTCAGTTGTTAGATGAGTGGCAGTGCTCGGATGATGAAAAGCGACAGTGATTGGTTGAAAGTTTGAATGGGCGGGCCGTTGACGAGAGAGCTGTTAGGTTACATTATCCCATAGAGACAGCGGTCAATTATCAACAAGCACTGGGCAATGATTTTGATCCGACTGGAAGCCCAGTGGAGCTCCTGGTGGGGTTTCAAAACATGCATCAGGAGAAGGGGGAGAAGCTCGCTGCCTTTATTTTGCGGCTACAGAGGCAGCTAAATTGCTTACGGCGCAGAGAAGTCATTCAGGGTACTGAGGTGGATCAGTTAAGAATGGACCATATAGCCAGGGGTGCCCTGTCCCATGATCTGATTGTGTGGGGTCTCTGACAGTCTCGCAAGACGCGCCCCCTCCATCTTTTGTTGAGCTGATCAGAGAGTTACGGGAAGAGGAGAACGCGGCGGGAGCGTGGGATGACTCAGTCAGCAGGGTATAGTCCTCGGTAGTGTCCCCTACGGTGAAGTGACCACAGATAGCCTACCCCGCGGAGCAGTAGAAGAGATTCTGGCAGAGTTGAGAACGGAGATACGTCGGTTGTTATCAGCGGGTGTGACCCCCACCCCACCATATGATGGAGCTGATGGTGGGGTGCAGATCCCGCAAGGGGATGAACAATGCGGAGGGCTGCTGGCAGCAGTTGTCACGCCAGAAGGGGAATGAGCCCCCGGGTACCTCAGCGGGGAGAGTCGTTGGGAAAACCTAGAGGGGACCCAGTGAGGGAATGGCCTGGTATCTCTGGGGGAACACATTCCCAGCAATGTACGAAGGAATTCCCGAAAGCAAAAGACCCTATTCCTGAAGGCTTAGTGGGACCACACTCCAGTGTGTCGCTATTGATAGAGGGTACCTTCGCTAAAACCATACTCGACACGGTGTCGCAGGTCACGTTACTGTACCATTCGTTTTACAACCGGTATCTGAAGCATTTACCCTTGACATCATTCAGTGCACTGGAGATTTGGGGTCTCAGTGCTGGTGATTATCCATACGACGGTTATTTGTCAGTGAAACTGGAGTTCTCGGAGGCCGATGTGGGAGTGTCTGAGGGTCTTGATACAGTGGTGCTGGTTTCCCTGTTGAGAAGAGCTGCGTTTCAATTCTGGTGGGGACCAACATCCCTCTGGTGAGGAGGCTCATGGGGGCCTGTAAGGAGAAGGCGAGGGAGAGATCTTTGGGGACCCTGTCCGTGCACCCAGTGTTTCAAGGTGATTTTGAGGAAGTGCGTGGCAGCATTGGGCTGGATACCAAATTTAAACGAGGGACCGTGTGGTTCACCCAGTCGAAGCCAATGGTGATACGGCCCGGGGAGGTAGCGAGTGTGATGGAGACCCACCATATTTCCTGGAGGGCCTGAGGGCGAACCCCTCTTAGTGGACGCTCTGGAGAACCACAAGGGGGTGTTGGGATTTCCGGCTGGGGTGCTGGTGAGGCCCGAATTGCAGAAGCCCTCGGTTGTACAGGCGAGCAAGATGGCAGTGATCGTCAGGAACACTACGAAGAGGGAGGTCACCTTCAAGCGGGGGATGCCCCTGGCGCATTTGTTCCCGGTGACGGTAATGCTTAGCGCCCCCGTGAGGCACTCCGGGGAAAAGCTATTGGAAAAGCGGGGAAAGTTGACCCCTGAGTCATTCAACTTCGGGGTCTCCCCGGTGCCGTCGGGTTGGAAAAGGAGGCTGGCAGAGAAGATGTTGAGATTGGAAGGTGTATTTTCCATTGGCGAGTTTGATGTTGGTTGTTCCAAGAGCACTCGTCACACTACCCGGGTGACCGAGGATACCCCGTTTAGAGAGAGATCACGGCGACTAGCCCCTGCAGACGTGGAAGACATGCGGCAGCATTTGTGTAAGTTGAAGGAAGCTGGAATCATCACTGAGTCCCAAAGCCCCTATGCGTCCCCAATAGTAGTGGCCCGGAAGAAGAATGGGAAGGTACACATGTGTGTGGACTATAAGACTCTGAACAGGCGCACCGTCCCTGACCAGTATGCCGTCCCGAGGCTCGAAGACGCGCTGGCCTGTCTGAGTGGTGCGAAGTGGTTTAGTGTGCTGGATTTGAGGAGTGGATAGTACCAGATCCCCATGAGTGAGGCCGACAAATAGAAGACGACACTTATATCTCCCTTGGGATTCTTGCAGTTTGAAAGGATGCCCCAGGGCATATCGGGAGCCCCTACGAACTTCCAGCGGATCATGGAGAAGACGGTTCGGTATATGAACTTGCTTGAGGTGTTCATGTATTTGGATGACTTCACAGTATTTGGATCCACCTTGGAAGAACATGAAGCGAGGCTACTGAAGGTGCTCGGCTTCCTGAAAGCTGCAGGGTTAAAACTTTCCCTGTCTGTTATCTAAGTCGGACACATAATCTCACAAATGGAGTAGCTGCAGACCCGGCTAAGATAGAAGCGGTGACCACCTGGCCAAGGCCCCAGACTGTGAGCGCCCTGCGCTCGTTCCTGGGGTTCTGTGGTTATTATCGGAGATTCCTGACGGGCTACGCCAAAGTGAGTCACCCCTTGAATCAGCTTCTGTGTGGTTACCCTCCCGTGGGGAAGTAAGGGAGAGGGAAAAAGGACAGGAGGGTGGAGAATATCTAAACCTGTCAAGAGACTTTTGGACAGAGGTGGATGATTTCAGCCTGAAGTACCGGCCGGTGAGCCGGAATTTCGATGCGGCTGCTTTGTCCCGACAGGTACATGAGGGACTGGACAGGGTCGAGGAGTGGGAGAGCGTTCCTGCCCCTGGGGTGACGGCCATGAGACAGTCTGCCATCACCGTGAAGGCAGAGGAAAAGGAGCGGCAGGATGGAGAAGTGGATCAATGGAGGGCTTCCGATGACGCCATAGCCCAGGTTTACTGTAACCTGACTGCTGCCGGAATTGAGTTCTGGGGAAGTGGCAGCTGCTCAGCGGGATGACCCGGACATTGACACTAGTTGGTCTGCGGTAGAAAATTGAGACATCGCTCGGACGGAGAAGAGGAAACACACTTCGGTGCCTCCATTACTGAAAGAGTGGCCTCGATTAGAGTTGAAGAGCCAGATCTTATCCCGGGTCACGTCATGACCGGTCTGACCCCGGCGTTGCCAGCTGGTTCTGCTTGAGAAGTATCGGAGGATTAGGTTGAAGTCACTTCATGATGATTCTGGACATTCGGGGGCGGAAAAGATCTATCGATTGCTCAGAGACCGGTTTTGCCTGCCCCGAATGAAGTCGGAGGTTGAAGAATACTGCAAGTCGTGCATTCGTTGCTTACGCCGGAAGACACTGCCTACGTGGGCAGCTCCTTTGTCCCACTTACAGAGTGCAGGGCCCCTGGACCTGGTGTGTGGATCTCCTGTCCATAGAACCCGATGCCAGCAACACGGCGAATGTCTTAGTCATCACTGACCACCACACCAGATATGCTCAGGCTTTTCCTAACGAGGACCAGAGGGCGACTACGGTGGCAAAAGTGTTATGGGAGAAGTATTTCGTTCATTATGGCCTTCCCAGGCAGATACATAGTGACCAGGGAACCGGACTTCGAGAGCAGACTCATCTATGAGTTACTGGGCATGCTCGGAGTTGAGAAATCGAGGACCGCGCTCTATCACGGGCAGGGCGATCCCCAGCCTGAGGGGTTTACTAGGACCTTGCTAGACGTACTCGGGACCATGGAGGTCAGCAAGAAGAGCAGGTGGAGTCAACATATTGAGATCTGGTTCACTGTTACAACTGTACACGAAATGAAGCTACTGGGTACCTGTTGTTTGAGCACGAGGCGAGTTTGCCCATTGACCCTTGTTTTGGTACTGATGAGGGTGACTTACCACCGAAGCCCTATCTGAAGTGTTTGTGTGATATGAGGAGTGAGCTCAAAAGCGCTTATGAATTGGCTCGGGCTGCAGCCGCCAAGCAGAATCGAGGAAATAAGAGGAGGTATGATCAGAAAGTGAGGTTCTCCCAACTCCTACCGGGAGACCGAGTCCTCATAAGGAATTTGGGGCTACCTGGAAAGTACAAGTTAGCTGACGCTGGGCGGCCACACCCTATGTGGTGGAGAGTCAGATGCGGAACCTACCAGTTTTCCGGGTGAGACCAGAGGAGGGGAAGGGGCCTGTCAAGATTCTCCATCGGAACCACCTGCTGCCCCTGGGACAAGAGGTGCAGGTTGACCCAGAGCCCGACTTGGAGCCGACGCCTAGTAAGAGGACTCTGCGAAAACGCAGGGCGACTGCATGGCCCACGGGCCGGGCCGCGCCCATGAGAGGGAAGCTGAATCGGAGGATGATGATCTGGATGTGAGGTACATGCTGCCTTTCGCTAACTCCCCATTGATTGAGGAAGAAAGCCCTGGCCTGAGTCTCACTGAGTCAGGTGAGGTGGCGGGGGTGGGTGAGTTGTGGGCAGCCTGGTTTACAGCAGGACATTGAAGGAGAGAAAGCGGGGCCTGGACACGGGGCAGAGGGCTCCGGGTTGCGGGGGTGGGGGTGGGGGAGAACTCGGCAAGCAGACACGAAGTATCACCAGCAGCGTCTGAGTCTGAAGATTTAGGTGAGCGTGTACGGATGTTTCAGAGAATTAGTAAACCACCGGATAGGTTGACCTATGCAGCGCCTGGGGAACAGTGCGTGACCTCTGCTGTTGTGGCGAGCTATCTCACTGACTTTGCATCTGAATTGGACTTTGTGTTTGTAGGAGGGGTTGGCGAACTATCTCAACGTCATGAGGACATGACTAAATTTGGTGGGGGGTGGAGTGTAACGCGCTGTAAGGGTTCACTGCTATGTAATGTTTCTTTTTGCAATGTTCACTGCTGAAGGAATGGTTTCTCTGTAGCAGCAATGTTTTGGTTATGGGCGGAGATAACCAGACTGTTGATGCATGTTAGCAAATCAGGATTTCGTTGCCCTGTCTTGTGATTCTGGAAGTAGTTGCTTTTGCGGGCTTTTTCGAGAAGGAGAGAGACAGAGATGAAGAGAGAAGACGAGAACGGAGAAATGTGGTAGATCGCCGGAAGGGGTCGTCTCCGAGCGGGGGCCCAAAGGAGGAGATCGATGGTGGAAGAAGAACAACTGAACTGCGTGAGCTCCAACTTCGTGTGCACATGACTGTTCAATGAGATTGGTGCCTTATTTTTATTTAATATATTTTTTCTCTTCTGACCATGTAGTCAAAGTAATAGTTACAAAGCTTAATCGATTAACCGCATATTATGTACTGTTTGTTATTTCGGGATACTGATTTATAACAGGGGACACATCACGCAGCATCCACCCAAACAAGATTTATTAAGTTTGGCCGGGCTGGGGGATTATCACCCCCTGATTAATCCTGGAAGAAGCGCGTGTTACAATACATTTTCCTTCCATTTATAAAATAGTTAACCCTTTCATTTCTTCTTCTATGCACTTCCCGACACTGTGCACCATCTGCCAATTTTTCCCCACACTCCTAAAATACTGATTCAGTCCGCCATTCCGTTTGCCCCCATTACTAATTCTCGTTTACCCACGGCCGGAAATTCACCGTCTCCTCCCTTTAACACGTTAAGTAGCTGAAGAAACTTTTGGTGTCCTCTTTTATATGACTGTCTAGCTTAAATTCGTATTCCATCTTTACGTTCTTAATGACTTTTTAGTTGACTTCTTTTGGTTTTCATAAGCTTCCAAATTGTCTAACTTCCCACAATTTTTTTACTCAATTATATCGCCTCTCTTAGGCATTGACATTCCTGCAAAATTATTCTTCTTTTGTGATGTATTTATCCCGTGCCTTCAGAATTGCTTCCGGAAATTCCAGCCTTTGCTGCTCTGCCGTTGTCCCTGCCAGTGTTCTTTTCCGATTAATTCTGACCAATTGTAATTGTCTCTGTGATTACCGTTACTCTGCTGTAATACCAGCACATCTGATTTTCGCTTCTCCTTCTCAAACCTCAGGGTGAACTCAGAAACATTCTGCTCATTTGCCCCGAAAGGTGGTTTTGCTTTCAAGTTTCCAGTCAGTTTCGCTTCATTGCCCCACACCCAGTGCAGGAGAGCAGATCCTCCAGTGGGTTCAAACGTCAGCTGCCTTGAAAAGCGATCGCGAAGGCACTCTGGAAATTCCCCGACCTGGAATCCAGGATTAAACTGATTTTTCCCATCTACATGCACATTTAAATCCCCCATGACCATTCTACCATTTCCCTTTCGGTAAACATTCACTATTTCCCGTTGTAATTTGTAGGTCACATCCTTACTGCGGTTGCATGGTCTGTAAAGGGTCTTTTCACCTTGTAGTTCCTCAGCTCTTTCCACAATGAGTCAACACCTTCCGCCCCTATATCACCTCTTTCTAATGATTTTATTTTGTTTGTTTGTTTGTTTGTTTTTTTTAACAAACAGAGCTACGCCACCACCTCTGCCTTCCAGCCTGTTTATTCCATACTATATGTATCCTTGGATACTAATCTCCCAGCTACAATCTGCTTTCAGCTACTGGCGTCAGTCATTCCCAGTAGCAGAAGCGGTCATTAAGATGGGGCGGCTTTTCAACAATTAAAAAAAAACAGTGTTTATCCATACCCCGCCCTATATTTTCACGTTAGCCCGTTATTCATGTGAAAGTTGGAGACTAGAGAACTGGCAGTGGATTAGCCACCCAGTATCACACCAGCCCTACAGTTGTCTGGGGACGTCAGACTGTGAGGTACTGAGCAGGAAAGGGAATAGATAGACATATCCACAGACCAAATGCTGGGCGGCATTCTGGAGCACTACATTGATTGGCATATGGCGGGACACCGAGTTTATGAGTCGCCATGACGGTGTTTTACTCCCTCACGTCCACGCC
>NW_026948212.1:92500-110770 GCF_963921235.1 Mobula hypostoma
ACACCCAACTTCACTGACAGCTCGAAATCTGTGTGCAGCTCCAAATTTAGCAGCTCTCTCAAATCTGTGCGCGCCTCTAAATCCATGTGCAAACCCTTGGGCCATCGAACCCCAGGTTTGCCGACACCTCCCGAGATGTGCACGCATCCCCAAATCGATATGACGACGCACATCCAACACCCAAAGGGACCCAGGAACACGCGAATCCAAGGCGACCTTGCTTTGTGGATCCAGAATTGTCTCGCACAGAAAAGTCAAAGAGTGTTTGTAGACGGGTCATGTTTTGCATATAGGTCGGTGACCAGTGGTGTGTTTCAGGGATCTTCTCTGGGAGCCCTTCTCTTCGTGATTTGTATAAATTACATGAAATGAGGAAGTGGAGGGATGGGCTATTAAATTTGCTGATGACACAAAGGATGTGGGTGTTGTGGATACTGTGACTGGCTGTCAAAGGTTACAGCAGGACATCGACGGGATACAAAACTGGGCTGAGAGGTGGCAGATGGATTTCAACCCAGGTAAATGTTGTTCAACCCAGATACCATCATTTTGGAAGGTCAAATATGATGGCAGACTATACTATTAATGGTAAGACTGCTGGCAGTGTGAACGATCAGAGGGATCTTGGGGTCTAAGTCCGTAGAACACTCAAAGTCGCTGCGCAGGTTGACTGTGTGGTTAAGAAGGCATGCGGTGCATTGACATTCATCAACCGTGGGATTGAGTTTAAGAGCTGAGAGGTAATGTTACAACTATATCTGATTCTGGTCAGACCACACTTGGAGTACTACATAGCCTCAAGATTCGGGGCCGTATATTTAGGATGGAGATGAGAAGGAACTTCTTTTCCCAGAGAGTGATGAATCTGTGGAATTATCTGTCCAATTAGCAGTGGAGGTTACATCAGTAAATATGATTACGGCAAGTTTGAATAGACGCTTGCTTATTGGGGGAATTAAGAGTTGTGGGGGAAAGGCAGGAAGGCGGAGATGAGTCCGTGGCCAGCTCAGCCATGATCATATTGAATGGCAGAGCAGGCTCGACGGGTCAGATAGCCTATTTCTGCTCCTATTTCTTATGTTGTCATGTTCACAGCCGGGCTTGGGACCGCCTCAGGCAGACTTAAAGAAAAAAAATCAGCAACTAATATTTGATCTTTTTCATCTTTGTAAATAACTCTCTCTCTGCTACAGAAGCCGAGCCATCCTCGTGTGAGCAGGTCAAAGTCACAGGACGGGCACTTGCTGATGTACATTCCAGAGGTGAGTGGCGAGGACCCCGTCTCCTCTGTCTCAGCGTGGTCCTGACTGTTGGGGGGGGGAGGGGGAGGGAGGAAGGTGCGTCTGGGACACTGGGGGAGCAGGGGACGTGCGGAGGAGATCTCGTACTGAATCGCCAACCCACCGCTCGGCCTACAGATGCACAAGTTCCTGCCTGTCGAAGTGTTTGCTCTTCTTCACCGAGTCTTCGTGGTGGAGAATCTTCAGGACGCCTACGTGACCGTCTACGACTGCTACGAGACAGGTAGGCACCTGCCCCCTCCTCTTTCTCCTCCCGAACCACTCACTGCCACCCTGCCAGCGGACACACCTCCTCCCTGTTCCCTGCCCAGTGGTTTCTGCCCCACCGCGCTCTCCACAGTCCCACTCAATGTCACTCCTTGCAGCTTCAGACCGCACGGCACCCCTCCCTCCAATCCCTCTCCTTACGCGCTCCATATCCCTCTACACAGCTTCGCTCTGCCAACACCCTACCCTTCCACATATTGACTCCTCTACACTCACCCTCTCGCCTCTCCCTCAAACCCTCCGTATCCCTTTCTACATATTCTCTACCACTCCATCCACTCGCTCACTGCGTCACATCCTCCCGTCCAATTCCTCTCCACCCGACCCCCCCACCCTCCGTCCACTCCTCTGCCCCCATCTCCCCAGATTCTCCGAGCCCGTCGCCCCTCGGTCCCTTCCACTCGCTCTGCACGCCCATCCCAGCCAGCCCCGGACCCAAAAACATCCTCCGTGCACACCTTTGACCTCCCTGCACTCGCACTCTGACAGCCTATCCTCACCCTGTTCTGCTCAATCACGCCCTTTCATCTCCATTGCCTCCTACCCCCTACTCGCCCCGACTGCCCACCTCCCTCTCCTGCAGACCCCTCCACGCTCCTGAAGAGTGTCGTCTCATCCCCTCCACTCCACTCCCTTTCTCTCCCCTCCCTTCCTCCAGCCTATCTGACGATTGAATCCCTCCCATTTTATCCCCGTTAAGCCAGCGGTATCCGATCTCCCCATAAACCAAATACATGTCAGAGGAAAAGGCCGTTTAACAGAGCAACACAACGCAGGCTGAATGGCAGGATTCTCATCGGTGAGGAAGAGCAGAGAGATCTCGGGATCTACGTCCACAGATTCCACGCAAGTTTACACGGTGTTTACGTAGGCGTACGGTGTGTTGGCCTTCAGTATTTGGGGGGTTGAATTCAAGAGCCACAAGGCAATGTTGCAGTTTTATAAAACCCTGGTTAGACACAACTTGGACTCCCTTGTTCAGTTCTGGTCGCCTCAGTTATAGGAAGGACGTGCAAGCTTTAGAGAGTGTGCACAGCAGATTCGCCAGGACGCTGTCTGTATCAGAGAAAGTGTCTAATGAAGATATGTTGAGCGACCTTTTCTCTTTGGAGCGAAGAGGAAGGAGAGATGATTTGATAGAGCTTTACAGGATGATAAGAAGCACAGATCAAGTGGATGGCCAGAGACTGTTTTCCGAAACAGAAATGGCCGATGCGAGGGGGCATAGTTTCTCGGTGACCAGAGGAAAATATACGGGGGATGTCAGAGGTGGGCACATGGATGGCAGAAAACTGGAGGGCTATGTGGGAGGGAAGGATTGGATTGACCTTAAAATTTTGTCATAACATAGTGGGACGAAGGCCCTGTACTGTGCTATGATGTTTGAACATGGAAAAGTACATCACAGAAACAGATCCTACTCTAAGATTAATCTATGGTATCAATCTAATATTAGTCTAAGGGACCAGAAGGATGATGGACTGATGGGTCGGTGCCTGTGCTGTTAAAGAGGCTGCTAGTGTATCTGCTTCTACCACCGACCCTGACAGAAAGTTCCACGCACCCGCCAATCTCTGTGTAAATATCCTACCTCTGAGATTCCCGCCTGTACTTTCCTCCAAACACCTTAAAATGTGTCCACTCAAGTTAGATATTCCCCCTAACTTATTGAGCTGGAAAGGGTGCAGGAGATTGTGGAGGATGCTGCTGACTCTCGAGGGCCAGTGTTACATCAAGGTGATAGGTAGCTTTGGATTTTAATCCTTGGCGAGCAGAGGACCGAGAGACGACCTTGCGGGTGCATATTAAATTCTGAGGGCCCTCGATGAGGTAGATACTTGCAGTGTTTATCCCAGTGAACGGGATCTTCCTGACAGAAGGTGTGAGATTTAAAAGGGGACTGGAGGGAGATCATTTTCACCCAGAGGGTGCTGAGATTACGGAATGGAATGAGTTGCTGGTGGAAGTACCAGAGACAGGTACATTAACAACATTAAAAGGCCTTCCAATAGAAGGGCCTTTAAAGGTTAAAGATGGTCTTCGTCCCAAGTACGTCAAGAAGAGAGTGAAATGTGTCACTGCTGTCAGGGAGGATTGTGCTGGGGCCTGCCGGCAGGTATCACCACACTTCTAGCGCCAGCGTAACCTGCCCACAACTTACTAACCCTTGTGGCACAGATCACCCTTAATTTAAACCCCCTCTCTATCGAAAAGCCTGTGGTCTGTGGGAGGAAACCGGGCACACAGAGGAAACCAGCATGGTCATGGAGAGAACCCACAAACTCCTTTCGGAGAGCGGCGGGAATCAGACCTCTGTTGGTGATTGCTGGCCACGGAAAATGGTTGGCATAGACCATCCTGTGTGACTCAAATCCATTGCTTCCATTTCGCAGCGAAGGATCCCACAGGAACGCGACTGCGACGGAAGAGGACATTTCTCCACAAGGGCTCAGATCAATGTTTCAGTAACTTGGAATCACTTCTGATAAATACTTTTCTTAATCTATCAGTGTCACGCTGTACCTCCGCAACAAAGCACAGGATCACACAGAGACTCGGAAAGGTTAAAGCAAAATAGGTATTTCATTAACCAAGGAGACAAGCGAGGTCTTGAATAACTCGGGCAGATCTTCACTGGAGGAGAATCAGGACAGTCAAGAACTTGAGGGGCTGGAGCTGCCTCTTCATTTCTTCAGCGGTTTGAACGGGGCACGACTGCGCAAGCGCGTGGACGGCAGCCAGAGGAAACACTGAGAAGAGTTTAAAAAGAAGACAGCTTCATACAGCGGGCGACAGAGTAGAGGGAGACAGTGTAGTAAGGCTTTGGTTCAACGGGGCTTCTGCCATAAACGATCGAGGCGAGGTAGGTTAATTGTATAGAATACAGACGGAAAGTATGTGTGTGAGGCCGGTTTTCTGTGCTTGGTGTCATATGTGGGAGGTCTTGGAGACTCCCAGCCTCCCGGACGGCCACGTCTGCACCAGGTGCGCCGAGCTGCAGCTCCTTAGGGACCGCGTTAGGGAACCGGAGCTGTAGCTCGATGACCTTCGTCTGGTCAGGGAGGGTGAGGAGGTGATAGAGAGGAGCTATAGGCAGGTAGTCACTCCGGCGCCTGGGGAGACAGGTAAGTGGGTAACAGTCAGGAGAGGGAAGGTAAAGAGGGAAATGCTAGAGAATACCCCAGTGGCTGTCCCCCTTAACAATAAGTACGCATGTATGAGTACTCTTGGGGGTGTCATAGGGCGATGGCTGAGAACGAACCCGATTGCAAGACACAGACACTGAAGTACTAGGGACAGGACTAGGATACAGCGTGAGGGCAAGGACATGGACAGGAAAACCAGGAACCTGGAACAGAACTGGACAAAAGAGCTAGGAGCCCGGGCTTGGACACCGAGCCAGAGACTGGACAAGGACCCAGTACCTGGGCCTTGCCTCTGGCTCGGACCACAGAACGAGGCAAGGGCGAGGCTTGGCAGGAGGCAGGATGGACTCCGAGCCAGAGACTGGACAAGGACCCAGTACATGGGTCTTGCCTCTGGCTCGGACCCCAGAACTAGGCAAGGGCGAGGCTTGGAAGGCAGGCAGAACAAGGCGGGAGTCTTCAGGCTTGAGGCTTGAGGCTAGAGTCGAGGCTTGGCAGGAAGCAGCATGGACTCCGAGCCAGAGACTGGACAAGGACCCAGTACATGGCTCTTGCCTCTGGCTCGGACCCCAGAACTAGGCAAGGACGAGGCTTGGCAGGAGGCAGGAGGCTGGAGTCTTCAGGCTTGAGACTTGAGGCGAGTCTTGGCAGGAGGTAGGAGACTTGAGGCGAGTCTTGGCAGGAGGCAGGAGACTGGAGGCGAGGCTTGGCAGGAGGCTGGAGTCTTCAGGCTTGAGGCTAGGCAGGAGGCTGAGTCTTCAGGTTTGTGCTAGGCAGGAGGCTGGAATCTTCAGGCTTGAGGCTAGAGACAAGAGGCGAGGCTGGGTTGAAGGCTGGAGGCAGGAGACGAGGCGAGTCTGGGCTGGAGGCTGGAGTCAGGAGACTTGAGGCGAGGCGAGGCTGGAGTCTTTAGGCTTGAGACTAGGCAGGCTCCTCCGGAGCAGGGCGCGGTTCACCTGGGCAGGGCGTGGATCTCCTGGGCGGGGCGCGACACTCTTGGGCAGGGTGCGGTATTCCTGGGCAGGGCGCGGTTCACCACCCGACGGAGGCAAGGGACAGGAAGTGGGGCTAAGTACAGGGTGGCTCCAGGACAAGACTGCAGGCGAGACGAGGCGAGAGTTACCAGCAAGACAAGGCAAGGCGAGGCGAGAGTTACCGCCAAGACAAGACAGGGCTTCAGGCGAGGAAACAGAAGGCAGAGGAAGGGATACAAGGAGCAAAGACAAGAACAATCCAAGAGCCACGCCTGGGTCTCTGAAGGTATTTATGTTGCCAGTCCCAACGAGCATCAGCTGCCTCAATTAGAACTCAACAAGAACAGAAACAAGGTAGATAGGAAAATCTGGAGTAAGGGTCGATGGACCGGACCTTGAACCGGAATACGGACTTCACGGACCGGACCATGACAGGGGGAGGAGTCCTACCTGGGGTAAACAACAGTGGTCGAGTCTCTGGCACAGAGTTTGGCCTTGTGGCGCAGAAGGGTAGGGAAACGAAGAGGATGGCAACAGTTAGGGGGTCTGACAGGTGATTCTGTGGACGCAGGAAAGAAATGCGGATGGTAGTTTGCCTCCCAGGTGACAAGGTCCGGGTGGTTTCTGATCGCGTCCACGATATCTTGCAATGGGAAGGAAGTAGACAGAGGTCGTGGTACATATTGATACCAACCACATAGGTAGGAAAAGGGAGGAGGTCCTGAAAACAGACTACAGGGAGTTAGGAAGGAAGTTGAGAAGCAGGACCTCAAAGTTAGTAATCTCGGGATTACTGCCGGTGCCACGTGATAGTGTATGTTGGACTCGGATGAGGTAGAGCATAAGTGCGTGGCAAGGGGCAGTGATTCAGATTTTTGGATCATTGGGACCTCTCTGTGGGCAGGTGCGAACTGTACAAATAGACAGGTTGCACTTGAATTCCAGAGGATCAATATCCTGGCGGGGAGGTTTGCTCAGGCTATTGGGGAAAGTTTAAACTAGCATTGCTACGGGAGGTGGGGGTTGGGAATCGAGCTGACCTGACGGAGGAAAGGGAGGTTGGCTGACAAATAGAGAAAGGCTGGAGACAGTGTGAAAGGGACGATAGGCAGGTGATAGATCGATAGACAGATAGATAGATAGACATACTTTATTGATCCCGAGGGAAATTGGGTTTCGTTACAGTTTCACCAACCAAGAATAGAGTATAAATATAGCAATATAAAACCATAAATAATTAAATAATAACATGTAAATTATGCCAGATGGGAATAAGTCCAGGACCAGCCTATTGACTCAGGGTCTCTGAGCCTCCAAAGCAGGAGTTGTAAAGTTTGATGGCCACAGGCAGGAATGACTTCCTATGATGCTCTGTGTTGCATCTCGGTGGAATGAGTCTCTGGCTGAATGTACTCTTGTACCCAACCAGTACAGTATGTACTGGATGGGTGACATTGTCCAAGATGGCATGCAACTTGGACAGCATCCTCTTTTCAGACACCACCGTCAGAGAGTCCAGTTCCATCCCCACAACATCACTGGCCTTACGAATGAGTTTGTTGATTCTGTTGGTGTCTGCTACCCTCAGCCTGCTGCCCCAGCACACAACAACAAACATGACAGCACTGGCAACCACAGACTCGTAGAACATCCTCAGCATCGTCCGACAGGTGTTAAAGGACCTCAGTCTCCTCCCGGAAATAGAGACGGCTCTGACCCTTGTTGTAGACAGCTTCAGTGTTCTTTGACCAGTCCAGTTTATTGTCAGTTCGTATCCCCAGGTATTTGATATCCTCCACCATGTCCACACTGAAATCATGGATGGAAACAGGGGTCACCGGTGCTTTAGCCCTCCTCAGGTCCACCACCAGCTCCTTAGTCTTTTTCACATTAAGCTGCAGATAAATCTGCTCACACCATGTGACAAAGTTTCCCACCGTAGCCTTTAACTCAGCCTCATCTCCCTTGCTGATGCATCCAACTATGGCAGAGTCATCAGAAAACTTCTGAAGATGGCAAGACTCTGTGCAGTAATTGATGTCCGTGGAGTAGATGGTGAAGAGAAAGGGAGACAAGACAGTCCCCTGTGGAGCCCCAGTGCTGCTGATCACTCTGTCTGACACACAGTGTTGCAAGCACACGTACTGTGGTCTGCCATTCAGGTAATCAGGAATCCATGATACCAGGGAAGCATCCGCCTGCATCTCTGTCAGCTTCTCCCCCAGCAGAGCAGGGCGGATGGTGTTGAACGCACTGGAGAAGTCAAAAAACATGACCCTCACAGTGCTCGCTGGCTTGTCCAGGTGGGCGTAGACACGGTTCAGCAGGTAGACGATGGCATCCTCAACTCCTAGTCGGGGCTGGTAGGCGATCTCGAGGGGATCTACGTCTCGCCTGACCATAGGCCGGAGCAGCTCCAGAACAAGTCTCTCCAGGGTCTTCATGATGTGGGAGGTCAATGCCACCGGTCTGTAGTCACTGAGGCCGCTGGGGCGCGGTGTCTTCGGCACAGGGACGAGGCAGAACGTCTTTCACAGCACAGGAACCCTCTGGAGATTCAGGCCCAGTGTCTCTGTCTTCTCAGATAGAGAAGAGACGCGCTCAGACCGAAGGTTTGAGATGAATCTATTTTAAAGCGAGGAGTATTGTGAATAAAGCGGATGAGCAGAGAGCGTCGATCAGCACTTGGAGCTACGATGCTGTGGCCATTACAGAGACTGGGATGGTTCAGAGGGAAGAATGCAAATGCCAGGCTTTAGATGTTTCATAAAGGATAGGTAGGGAGGCAAAAGAGGTGGGGGCGTGGCACTGTTGATCAGGGATGGTGTCACAGCTGCGGAAAAGGGGGATGTCAGGGAGGGGTTATCTGCAGAATATCAGTGGGTGAAGTTAGGAATAGAAAGGGGTCAATAACTCGACTGTTTTTTTTTATAGAGCACCCAAAAGTAACAGGACATCGAGGAACAGATACGGAGACAGATTCTGCAAAGGGGTAATAATAATAGGGTTGTTGTGCTGGAATATTTAATATTGAAGGCATCTCCATAGAGTGAGGGGTTTAGATGGGGTGGAGTTTGCCAGGTGTGTTCAGGAAGGTTTCTTGACACAATATGTAGATAAGTCTACATGAGTAGAGGCTGTACTTGATCTGCAATTGGGAAATGAACCTGGTCAGGTGTCAGGTCTCTCAGTGGGAGAACATTTTGGAGTTAGTGATCACAATTCTAGCTCCTATACTAGTGCATTGGAGAGGGATACGAAAGACAAGCCAGGGAAACGTTTAATTGGAGGAAGGGGAATTTTGAGGCCATCAGGCAGGAACTTGGAAGCATAAATTGGAAACAGATGTTCTCAGAAAACGTAAGGAAGAAATGTGGCAAATGTTCAGTGGATATTTGCATGGGGTTCTGCATAGGTACGTCCCAATGAGAGAAGGAAATGATGGTAGGGTACAGAAACCGTGGTGTACAAAGGCTGTTGTAAATCTAGTCAAGAACAAAAGAAGAGCTTATGAAACGTTCATAAAACTAAGTTCAAAAAATATAGCTCTAAAAGACTATAAGGCTAGCACGAAGGAACTGAAGAATGAAGTTAGAAGAGCCAGAAAGGGGCCATGAGAGTAAAAATAGCCCGAAGTGCAACAATACATTATAATTATAATTAATAAAACGTATACAATTCAAAAGAACTCAAAGCCCTCAGAATACTCCACCGATGACCGAGGTTGTGACAGAGACTCACCCCTACGGCCAGCACCTGGCTGCCCAGGAATCTCTGGATGCAAACGATGAAAATCTGAAATATTCCAGGAAGGAACTTAACACTGTTCCTCTGGACCATGTCTCTCCTACCTACCAAGTATTGGAGTAGTCCTTTTAATTTCTGTGATTTTAGCAGTCTCCGGACTGTGTTGGCAGCTTCACCGTCTATGATCTTTAGTGGCGGTGGTGGGATTGTTTGGAAATCGGGATCGAGGGCCTACAAAGTAAGGGTTTCATTTTCGATACATGAAAGGAGGGATGCATTCTCTTGGAGCGGGCAAGTTGTAAGTTGTGTCATCGCAGGTTCATTGTCCTAATGTCCTTAAAGGGACCAATAACAGCGAACGAATAGTGTCCGCAATTCAGCCAAACCCGCTGACCACATTTGAAATTTAGTCACTTCTCAGTGTCAGACTTAGCCTGTGTAACCCTCAGGCTCGCCCGCTCGCGATTGTCTATGAGAATCAGCTTTCGGCCCCGCCGAACAGGGTATTCGAGTTTGGGTGGATGCTTTACAGTGTACACCCAATCACAAACCCACAACGCAAATATCAGACAGTACACCACAGATAATTAAATGATAGACTTTATGAATCTCAATCTGAATATAAGGTTCGTAGGGTTAGTAAAAAAAAAGGCCCAAAATTAAAGTCCCAATATAGTTGGCGCTCACTCTGTAGGCACTCCTCCACCAACGATCTCCGCCGAACGTCACCGACCCTCGGATCCTCGGACTCCAGTATACTGTAATCCGGCTGGTGGTCTACCAGCGCTCGCCACACGCGTCCTTCCTCTCCTTCTCCCTCCGACGAAAAGCCCGCGAAAACCCCGGCTCACAGACAGAGAAGTAAGAATAACATTTCTTACATTGGATCGCCACCCATTATCTCTCGTTGTAACCCAAACATTGCTGCAACAGAGAAACCATTACCTCAGCAGTTAACATTACAGTGAAGCCATTACATTCTCCCCCCACCAACTTTAGCTATGTCCAAACGACGTTGAGATAATTCGCCATCACTTCCTGCAAGACAGAATGCCCAATCCAGGTGCACAAAGCAGTGACATAGCTCCTCAGACCGGTAGAGATCACGCCCTGCTCCCCAGGCGCTACATATGACAACCTGTCGGGTGGTTTCCTAATTCTCTGAGACCTCCGTACCTCCTCACCTAACTCTTCAGGCTCTGACGCACTGGGGATAATTCGAGTCTGCTTGGCGAAACCTCCCTCGATCTATCACTCAGGCCCCGCTGCTACTCGGAGCCCCCGGTATCGTGTCCAGGCCCTGCCCACAGATAGCACCCCCCCCCACCCAACTCACCTGAATGAGTGGGAGAAGGGCCAGTAGTCTCTTCCTCAATCACTGGGCAGTTAGCCAAAGGCAGAATGTACCACACATCCGGATCATCAGCCTCCGAATCTGTATCCCACTCACGGGTGCGTCCCGGCCCAGCCTCTCCCGCTGTGGGCACTGCAGTCGCCCCGCGCTTTCGCAGAGTCCTCTTACTCGGTGTAGGCCCCAAGTCGGGCTCTGGGTCTACCTGCACCTCTTGTCCCCGAGGCAATAGGCGGTTCCGATGGGGAATCTTGACAGGCCCATTCCCCTCCTCCTGTTTCACCCGGAAAACTGGTAGGTTTGGTATCTGACTCTCCACCACGAAGGGTGTGTCCGCCCAGCGGTCAGCTACTTGTGCTTTCCAGGAAGCCCCAATTTCCTTATGAGGACTCGGTCTCCCGGCAGGAGTTGGGAAAACATCACCTTCTGATCGCACTTCCTCTAATGTCCTCGATTCTGCTTGGTGGCCGCGACCCCAGCCAATTTGTAAGCCTTTTCAGTTCTCTCCTCATATCAGACACCTACTTCAGATAGGGTTCCGGTGGTAAGTCACCCTCGTCAGTCCCGAAACAGAGGTCATTGGGCAACCTCGTCTTGCGCCTAAACATCAGATAATAGGGCGAATACCCAGCAGCTTCATTTCGTGTACAGTTGTAACGGTGAACCAGGTACCCAGTATGTTGACTCCACCTGCTCGATCCTGCTGCTCCTTTGCCTCTGCCTTCACGTTGATGGCAAACCGACACATTGCCTTCACCCCAGGGGCAGGAACGCTCTCCCACTCCTCTTCCCTGTCATGGTCCGCTCCGTGAAGTCCGCATTCCGATTCACGGTCCGGTCCGTCGATCCTGATTCCAGGTTTTCCGGTTTTCCTTTGTTCTGTTGGGTGCTCTAATTGAGGCACATGATTCTCGTTAGGTTAGACACATAAATACCTCCGGAGACCAGGGCTTGGCTGCTGGATTGTTCCCGTCCAAATCCCCTGTCTGAATCCTTTCTTGGCCCCTTCCTCCTGAAGCTTTGCCCTGCAACCAGTGTCCGTAGCCTTGCCTCGCCTAAAGCCTTGCCTGGCCTCGCCTCGCCTGAAGCCTTGACTCGCCTGCAACCTTCGCCTGCACTGCTGTCAAGTTCAACCGTCGGAACAAGACCGGAGCCTTGTTGTGTCTAGATAAGGAAATGGCTTTCGTTGTTTGGAACTGTCTCTTTCTGTCCTCGCCTTCGCTAGGTTGGTCCGGCTGTTTGCCGCTACCTTGAGTTGAGAACCGTCTCGTTGTGTTCTGCATTCTGTGTATGAGTTCAGGCTCCACATCCTGTTCCCAAGGAGGGGTTCCGTCTCTGTGTTCCATTTTCCTGTCTCCCTCGACCAAGGCTCTCCGTTCCTGTCTTCCTCCACCAAAGCTCTGCGTTCCTGTCTCCCTCGACCAAGTCAAGGCTTCGTGTTCTCGTCCTGTCCTTGTGCTTCGCCCAGCCCAGGAGTACCTCGCCCAGCCCCGGTGCTGAAGATACCTCGCCCTAGGCTGGAGTTCCCTCGTCCTGTCCTGACGTCTCTCGTCCCGTCCTTTAGCCACATCTTGTCCTCGCCTGGATCCGGGTTCCGAGCCCGAGCCAAGACCAAGGTTCTGGGTCCCTCTCCAGTCCCTGGCTCGGTGTCCCAGTCCAATCTCCTCGTTCCTAGTTCCACATCCAGGTCCCCTGTCTCTTGTCCAAGTCCTAGCCCAGGCCCTGAATCCTTGTCTCCTGTAGGGCCTGTGTCATGTCCAGCGTTATTTCTTTCCCACTTCCCTTGCTTTCTTGTCACGCCGAGTCCTGTTACTAGTAAACAGAGTCTGTGTCTTGCATTTGGGTCCGCTCACAGTGCACCCCTTATGACAGTCCCTGTCCATTCCCTCATGCACCCGTCGAGACAAAGCATCCGCATCAATGTTCCGGCTCCCCGGCCGGTACTTCAGGCTGAAATCATAGGCAGACAACGCTGCCAACCACCGAGGGCCTGTGGCGTCCAGTTTCGCCCTGGTCAGGATGTAAGTTAGGGGGTTGTTGTCCGTCCTCACCTCAAGCTTGGCTGCGTAGAGATAGTCAATCAGCTTATCCACCACCGCCCATTTCAACGCCAGGAATTCCGACTTGTGCGTGGGTTAATTTCTCTCGGAGGGTGAAAAACTCCACAGGCCTCAACTCGGTGCCCTGATCCTAATACAGGACGCCCCCTAAACCCTCTCGGATGGAATCTGTGTGCAGTACATCCGGCAATCGGCGGCCCACAAAATCCAGCACCGGCATCTGCACGGTAACTCCTACAGCGACTGAAAAGCCTCCTCACATTTTACATCCCACCTCCGTCCAAAGGGGTCTAACGGGTCTAAATATTCTCCGCCCTCCTGTCCTTCCCCACCCCCCTTCTTCCCCAGGGGACGGTGACCACACAGAAGCTGATTCAAGGGGTGACTCACTTTGGCGTCGCCCGTCAGGAATCTCCGATAATAACCACAGAACCCCAGGAACGAGCGCAGGGCGCTCACAGTCTGGGGCCTTGGCCAGGTGGTCACCGCTTCTATCTTAGCCGGGTCTGTCGCTACGGCATCAGGAATCTCCAATAATAACCACAGAACCCCAGGAACGAGCGCAGGGCGCTCACAGTCTGCGGCCTTGGCCAAGTGGTCACCGCTTCTATCTTAGCCGGGTCTGTCGCTACGGCATCAGGAATCTCCAATAATAACCACAGAACCCCAGGAACGAGCGCAGGGCGCTCACAGTCTGGGGCCTTGGCCAGGTGGTCACCGCTTCTATCTTAGCCGGGTCTGTCGCTACGGCATCAGGAATCTCCAATAATAACCACAGAACCCCAGGAACGAGCGCAGGGCGCTCACAGTCAGGGGCCTTGGTCAGGTGGTCACCGCTTCTATCTTAGCCGGATCTGTCGCTACGGCATCAGGAATCTCCAATAATAACCACAGAACCCCAGGAACGAGCGCAGGGCGCTCACAGTCAGGGGCCTTGGCCAGGTGGTCACCGCTTCTATCTTAGCCGGGTATGTCACTACTCCAAACCGTGAGATTATGTGTCCGATATAGCTAACAGACGTTTGGCAGAACTGGCACTTGTCCAGGGAAAGTTTTAACTCTTCACCTTTCAGGCGGCCGAGTACCTTCAGTAGCCTCGCTTCATGTTCTTTCAAGGTGGATCCAAATACTATGAGGTCATCCAAATACACCAAAACCTCAGGCGAGTTCATATCACCCACCGTCTGCACCATGACCCGCTGGAAGGTTGCAGGGGCTCTCGATATGCCCTGGGGCATCCTTTCGAACTGGAAGAATCCCAGGGGACATATAAATGCCGTCTTCTCTTTGTAGGCCTCACTCATCGGGATCTGGTAATATTCGCTCCTCAAATCCAGCACACTAAATCACTCAGACAGTCCAACGTGTCTTCGACCCTCGAGAAAGTATGCTGGTCAGGGACGGTGCACCGCCTGTTCAGAGTCCTATAGTCCACACAGATGCGTACCTTCCCGTTCTTCTTCCCGTCCATTACCACTGGGGACGCACAGGGGCTTCGGGACTCAGTGATGATCCCAGCCTCCTTCAACTTACACAAATGCTGCCGCATGTCTTCCACGTCTGCAGGGGCCAGTCGCCGCGACTTCTCTCTAAACGGGGTGTCCTCGGTCACCCGGATAGTGTGACGCGTGCTCTTGGAACAACCCACATCAAACTCGCTAATGGAAAATACACCTTCCACTTTCAACATCTTCTCTGCCAGCCTCCTTTTCCAACCCGGCGGCACCGGGGAGTCCCCGAAGTTGAATGACTCAGCGGTCAACTTTCCCCGGTTTTCCAATAGTTTCTCCCCGGAGTGCCTCACGGGGGCGCTAAATATTACCATCACCAGGAACAAATGCGCCAGGGGCATCCCCCACTTGAAGGTGACCGCCCTCTTCGTAGTGTTCCTGACGATCACTGCCATCCTGCTCGCCTGTACAACCGAGGGCCTCTGCAATTCGGGCCTCACCAGTAGCCCAGCAGGAAATCCCGACTCCCTCTCGTGGTCCTCCGGAGCGTCCGCTAAGAGGGCTTCACCTTCATGCACTCCGGGAAATTTGGGGGTCCCCATCACTCTCGCCACTTCCCCGGGCAGTACGACCAATTGGCTGCGACTGGGTGAACCACACATTCCCTCGTTTAAATTCGGTATCCAACCCAATGCAGCCACGCACTTGCTCAAAAGCAGCTCGAAACACTTGGTGCACGGACAATAACCCAAAAAACTCTCACCCGCCTTAGCCTTACAGGCCCCCATGAGCCTCCTCACCAAGAGGGGTGTTGGTCCCCGCCAGAATAGAAACGCCGCCCGTGTCAACAGAGTCTGGACAAACCAGCACTGCTGCATCAAGAACCTCAGATATTCCCAAATCGGCCTCCGAGAACTCCAGTGTCACTGATAAATAACCGTCATACGGATAATCACCAGCACTGATCCCCGAAATCTCCAGTGCACTGAGTGTTGTCAAGGGTAAATGCTTCAGATACCGGTTGTAAAACGAATGGTACAGTAACGTGACCTGTGACCCGGTGTCGAATATGGTTTTAGCGTAAATACTCTCTGTCTGTAGCGACACACGGCAGCGTGGTCCCAATAAGCCTTCAGGAATAGGGTCTTTTGTTTTTGGGAGTTCCTTGGTACATTGCTGGGAATGTGTTCCCCCAGAGACACCGGGCCGTTCCCTCACTGGGTCTCCTCTAGGTTTGCCCAACCACTCTCCCTGCGGAGGTATCCGGGGGCTCACTCTCCTTTTAGCGTGACACCTGCTGCCAGCAGCCCTCCGCATTGTTCGTCCCCTTGGGGGTTCTGTCCCCCCATCAGCTCTATCACATGGGGCGCGGGGTGTTCCCAACTCCATTCTCAACTCTGCTGCAATCTCCTCTACCGCTCCCCCGGGTAGGCTATCTGTGCTCACTTCACCGCAGGGGACACTACCGAGGACTATACCCTGCTGAGTGAGTCCTCCCACGCTCCCGCCGCGTTCTCCTCTTCCCGTACCTCTCTGATCAGCTCAACAAAAGATGGAGGGGGCGCGTCTTGCGAGACTGTCAGAGACCCCACACAATCAGATCATGGGACTGGCCACTCCTGGCTATGTATCCGTTCCAGCTCAGCCGCCTGAATGACCCCTCTGCACCACAAGCAATTTCGCTGCCTCTGTAGCTGAAAAATACAAGCAGAAAGCTTCTCCCCCTTCTCCTGTCGCAAGTTTGGAAACCCCACCAGGAGCTCCACTGGGCTTCCAGTCAGACCAAAGGCATTGTCCAGCGCTTTTAAATAATTGACAGCTGTCACTACGGAATAATTAAACCTGACAGTTCTGACAATGTCAGCGGCCAGCCCATTCAAACTTTCAACCAATCTCTGTCGCTATTCATCATCTGAGCTCTGCCACTCATCTAACAACTGAGAGGTCTGTTCCGCCCACGTCTCATACTCCTCCTTCCCTTTAGGGGTGGGTGTTATTCCAGAGAATAGGTGGAGCCTGCCATAGCTGGGACTTGGAATCTGATTTTTCCATTTATTCGCCAGAGAAGTAAGGGCGGATACAACCTCAGTATTCTCACTCTTCACCGGGGGACGTGGACTAATTAGACCTTCCAACTCCGACCACTCTTTCCCCTCACTCCTCAGAAATTATAGAACTGTGTCTTTGAAATCTCCGCCGCCAGCTACCTCAGTGCTGGTCTGCATGAAAACAAGAGCTGTATCTGCCATTTTGTCAAGCCTCCGCTCACAATCGCAACTTCAACAGAACTTAACAGTGGAATTAACAATTCATCTGGAGTACAAATATCTGCCCCACTGGTTCATTTCTCAGGGTAATCGCACAGCATCCAACAGAATCAATCCCGAACGTAGCCCCCACAATTGTAATTCTCACTTTGCCTAGCGGCTTAATCTAGGGGGTGATAACCCCCTGCCCGGCCAAACTGAAGAAATCTCCTTTGGGTGGATGCTGCTCGATGTGTTCCCTGTTCCAAATCAATACCGCGAAATAACAAACAGTACACACTTTGTGAGTAAACCATTAAGCTTTATAACTCTTACTTTGACTGTATGGTTAGTAGAGAAACAAAATTGAAAAAAGGGCCCAATCTTATTAAACAGTCTGTGCGCAAAATTGGAGCTCACTGATAGGCCGATCAGTCCCCATCAGCCTCCTCCGATCGTCACTGCCCTTTGGACCCTCGCTCCAAGTCCACCCTGTCTGGCGGTTTAGCAAATCTGTCCATTCACATCTTCTCTCTCCATCTCTGTCTCTGACAAAATCAACTGCTCCCGGATTCACGAGACAGAGTAACAAAATCCTGATTGGCTGACATGCATCCCACAGTCCTGTTATCTCGAACCATAACACGAACATTGCTGCTGCAGAGAAACTGTTACTTCAGCAGTGAACATTACAAAGAAGCCATTACATTAGCAGTGAAACCTTACAGCACGTTACACATACGAGAAGCATCTGGCTTCCCTTGGGCTGTATTCCCTGGAGTTCAGAGGAATGGGGGGGCGGGGTCGGGAGGGGAATCTAATTGAAACATTCTTAATGTTAAAAGCTCTGAACAGATTAGATGTGCAAAAGATATTTCCCATGGTAGGGGAGTCTATAACAAGAGGGCACAACTTCAAAATTGAAGGACATCCATTTGGAAAAGAGATGAGGAGAACTTACTTTAGTCAGAGGGTGGTAAATTTGTGGAATTTGTTGCCACAAGCAACTGTGGAGGCCAAGTCATTGGGTGCATTTAAGGCAGAGAGAGATAGGTTCTTGATTAGCCGGGGCATCAAAGGGTATGGGGAGAAGGCAGGGGAGTGGGGATGGCTGGAAGAATTGGGTCAGCTCATGATTGAAAGGTGGAGCAGCCTCGAAAGGCCGAATGGCCTACTTCTGCTCCTATATCTTATAGTCTTAACTGAGATGTCTGAGTGAATCCTTTCCCACATCCAGAACAAGTGAGTGGCATCCCCCAGTGTGAATTCGCTGATGTATTTTAAACTCAGATGACCAAATGAATTCTTTCCCACAATCTGAGTACGTGAACAGTTTCTCCCTAGCGTGAATTTGGTAATGCCTCACAAGTTTGGATGACTGACTGAATCCCTTCCCACATTTAGAGCAGCTGAAAGGTTTCTCCCCAGTGTGAACTCGCTGATGCACCTTCAGTCGAGATGACCGAGTGAATCCCTTCCCACATTCAGAGCAGGTGAATGGCCATTCCCCAGTGTGAAGTCGCTGATGTTCCTTCAGTTGAGCGGAATGGGTGAATCTCTTCCCACATTCTGAGCAGGTGAATGGTTTCTCCCCAGTGTGGATCTAACTGGTGTGTCAGTAGTCGAGAACGCCGAGTGAACCCTTTCCCACAGTCGGAGCAGGTGAATGGTCTCTCCACAGTGTGAACAAACTGATGATCTTTCAGCTGAGCTGCATCGGTGAATCC